>NC_053389.1:122262649-122560986 GCF_905171765.1 Bufo bufo
CACACTGACACACACTGACCTATACACACACTGACACACAGACACACTCACTGACCCACACACCCTGACCTATACACACACTGACACACACACTGACCCACACACCCTGACCTATACACACTGACACACTCACACTGACCTATACACACACTGACACACTCACTGACCCACACACCCTGACCTATACACACACTGACCTATACACACTGACACACTCACACTGACCTATACACACACATACACTGACCTACACACACACACTGACACACACACTGACCTATACACACTGACACACTGCATTTTTTACAGATGCTTCTCCTTTTGGCAAAGCAGCGCCGCCGACCAGTGATTTGGGCTTTCCCTCGTGCCAATGAGTGGTGGAATGTGACCGTCCCAGGATTCACCCACAGACAGTGGGTGCAGAATTTAAGGATGTCAGAGGAAACCTTCTCATTCCTTTGTGCAAAGCTACGTCCAGTGATGGAAAAGAAAAGCACCAACTTCAGAGCCTGTTTGCCTGTAAGGAAAAGAATTGCCATTGCACTGTGGAAGCTGGCTACCAACAGTGAATACAGGAGTATAGGTCATCTTTTTGGTGTCAGCAAATCATCAGTGTGCCGGTGTGTGCAGGACTTCTGTAAGTCTGTGTGCACATTGCTAGCGCCTGAAATTGTTCATTTTCCTAACAGGGAAAAGCTCAAAGACATGGCTGAGTACTTTGAGAACAGGTGGGGCCTTCCACAGTGTGTTGGTGCTATTGATGGCTCACACATACCAATAATAGCACCACAAGAATACCACACTGACTACTTCAACCGAAAAGGCTGGCATTCCATCATCCTCCAGGGAGTAGTGGATGGCAAGGGACTATTCTGGAATGTGAATGTAGGAAAGCCTGGGAGTTTGCATGATGCTCGGGTTCTCCGATTGTCAACATTTTGGGATTGGGTTGGCCAGGGAGGCCTGTACCCTGTTAGCACTAAGAACATTTGTGGGGTGAATGTTGGCTATTATGTGCTTGGGGACTCTGCCTATCCTTTACAAAATTGGCTCCTGAAACCATTTCCAGACAATGGGCGCCTAACAACAGAGCAGCAAATCTACAACAAGAAAACATCCAGGGCACGTGTTGTAGTGGAAAATGCGTTTGGAAGACTTAAGGGTAGATGGAGGTGTCTTATGAAGAGGAATGACAGTGACATACAACTAACCAAATCCATGGTCCTAACGTGCTGTGCTCTTCACAATCTTTGTGAAAGTCATGGAGAAGACTTTGACCAGGATTGGAATACATCTCCAGAAGAGCCAGTACCAGTAATAGCAGCACAGGATATGGAAGAAGAGTGCAGTGAAATACGTCAGGCTCTGATGAGGCACCTTAACGTTAACGTTGTTACCGTGAATAATTAAAATCTTTAATTACTTTTTGCTAAATGCTAAATAAAATCAGACATACTCAGAGAAGTCGTTCTTGTTTTTTATTCCACAAAAAAAATCATCTTCCTACATATTTTGTAAAGGCAAAATTTTGATAATGTAGAAACATTGTTTACAATAAAGAGCTTGTAAAGGTTTGTTTTTTATTAAGCTAGTGCAGGGATATGCAATTAGCGGAAATCCAGCTGTTTTGCAGAACTACAAGTCCCATCATGCTTTTGCCTCTGGGTGTCATGCTTGTGACTGTCAGAGTCTTGCTATGCCACATGGGAATTGTAGTTCTGAAACAGTTGGATATCCACTAATTGCATATCCCTAAGCTATTGCATTGTTGTTTTTTTCTTCAATTTCACTTCCAATAAATGTTTTTTTATTGTTTTCTTTGTATGAATTTCTAACTTCCTGTTCCTCCTCAGTAAGCTGTTCAATAAGCTGTGCTGACTGACTAAACACAGCTCAGATGATGTTGTCTGGTTTACTGAGAAGGAACAGGAAGTGAGAAATTCAGACCAAGAAAAAAAACATCTAAAAAGGAAATTAAAGGAAACGGTAAACCAAAAATGCCAAGTATATTCGCAATTACATCTACAATGCAAAAATGAGAAGAAATTAAGCGATCGGGGGTGCCCTTTGTTGAAATCCTGGCTCCACCGTCCAAGGGGGGTGATAACGCAAAGGAGGCAGAAGGGAATCAAAGCAGCAGCACAAAGAAAGCCATGTGCAGCAAGGAGCAAATGTGTCCAATCTTGTGTGATTGCTGATGGCTCAAAGGAGCCTATTAAAAAAAAAAAAAAATCTAACCTTTAAAACCCACTCTAATTATATATTTTTAAACGTAAACATGGGTACAGGTCCTGTGCTGCATGAAAGGCACTAATGTCTGGGTGGTGACCTGGGTTGACGATTGGCTCCAATCACTTGAACAAGCTGACCAAGGACACCGAGGAAGGCCTGGTTGAAGGTAGCCAACTGCTCCATCTGCTGCCGGGCAATTTCTGCCTCCTGGCGCATAGCTTCCTGTGCATCCTGACGTACTGCTTGAAACCGCCTCTCAGAAAGGTTATCCATTCTTTCCAGCTGCCTTTCTTCTGCTGCCCGCATATCCTCCATGACTGTGCGCAGATCCAACTGTAACCTTCTCCTTTCACCTGTAATATACAAAAGACCTAAATATTGCTTTTGGTAACATCTGCCAAACCAATACTGTAAGCTCCTTTCTCATCTGCCCCACACTGATTCACTGCCACACCTCTGTTCCCCCTGCTCATCTGCTACACCAATACACAGCACTGCTCATCTGCCCACTGCTGAACCCCCTTCTCATCTCTTCCACCACTGTACCTGCTGCTAATCCCCCCCTTCTCATCTCTTCCACCACTGTACCTGCTGCTAATCCCCCCCTTCTCATCTCTTCCACCACTGTACCTCCTGCTAATCCCCCCCTTCTTATCTCTTCCACAACTGTACCTCCTGCTAATCCCCCCCTTCTCATCTCTTCCACCACTATACCTCCTGCTAATCCCACCCTTCTTATCTCTTCCACCACTGTACCTCCTGCTAATCCCCCCCTTCTCATCTCTTCCACCACTATACCTCCTGCACATCTCCCCCACAGCTGATCTCCCCCTTCTTATCTATTCCAACACTGTACCTCCTGCACATCTGCCCCACTGCTGTTTTAGTTTAAGAAAATGCACAGTTAAAAATTTCTTTTTTATCATCATGTCTTACCATTGTGCCTTGGTGCATTGGGAGTACTCTGTAGTTGGCTACTCTGTGGTTGGCTACTCTGTGGTTGGCTTGAGGAAATACTGCTGCTGTTGCTGCTGAAAGACATTGAAGGTCCATCTTCTGATAAGTTTGATGCATCAGTGGAGAGTACATCAACTGTTTCTGAAAATAAACATATGGTTAGATATTATATTTTAAATGGTAAGCAGAGCGATATTCTAAGCGAAGTTTTAAAAAAAAAAAAACTTACCAAAGGGGTCTACCATGGATTCGAGAATTACAGTTGCAGAGTCCAGACCTCCCTCCCTGCCTTGGTTTGCTGGCCGATGACCGTAAATGGCGTCCATGGCGTCGTACCACCTCCAAGCAGTTGGACAGTTTCCACTACGGCTGTTGGCGTCCTTAATTTTTTTATATTGTGCTTTAAGCTTTTTAAGCTTTGCCCTACACTGGCCCGACGTCCGTTCAAATCCCTCGGCTGCCATCCGCTGCGAAATATCTTTATAGACCTTTTCATTTCTCACTGATCCATCAAGCTCACTCTGAATAACGCCATCGCCGATGATTGCTAAGAACGTAGATAGTTCCTCAGATAACCAGACCCTGCTGTTGTTTGCTGGCATCCTTCTCCTTTATATGGACTAATAAGGCGACGTGGTGATTGTTTGGCGCTTTGCTTTGACGTCAGCATTGATGTTTTCTGACCACCAATCAGTGGAAAGTACTGTGTGACGCCAGTAGCTCCGCCCTAACCGTACCGTTCCATTTTCTATGGACCCACATGAGAAGCAGGACCCTGAATGGCGCGGTACGGTTCGGTTTTATGGCACGCTTTCATAATGGAAACACCCAAAATAGCGTACCGTACCGAACCGTACCGAACCGATCCGCTCAGTGGAAACGAGGCATAAGTGTATGTATAGTTAGTTTGTGGGTGGAATTTGGGATTGTGTAGTGTAGTTTAGTACTGTATTTTTAGTACTGTATTGTTAGTGTATTGTGTGCGTAGTGTACTGTAGATATTAATAAATATTGTGTCTTATTTGTAACTATCTGTGTAACGTGTGGTTATTAGCGATAGTTCAGTAAGGCGCATGCAGCTAGTTTAGTGATTAGCGTAAGGCAAAGTATAGTGAAAGTATTGTGTTATTAATATAAAGGTATAAATAGGCGGAGTCATCAATAGACGGCTCCTCCTATTTATGAATATTAATTATTGATATTTGCATAAATATTGGTAATTAATATTCCCTTTACACACGCCTTCGATTTTATTAAACATGATTGTATATAATTAAAGCAAATTTCCAACATCGCAGGTCCACTAACAAAGGGACTGCGTCAGTTACCTTCCAGGACCTGTGGTGACATCATCAAAGGTCCTTTAGCTTTAAGAAGCTAGACGGATCAATGAACCATTGTCAATATTTATAATGGCTTAGTAAGAGATTAATACAAGCTTAACATCATTTTATTTTTAAAGATATTAAAACTTAATTGAATTACTTACACAATATCAGATCTAACAGAATAAGGGTGTCATGCCCTGCTCAGGTTAAGTGCGGAGGTCTGCCAGGTTAGCAGCACGTGTGTCATTTTTTGTTTGTTTTGGGTTTGGAGTTGAGCTGTATCCGCCTCCCTTCAGGTGCACTGGGTGGGGTCGTTTGTGTGAGTTTAAATGACGCCCCTTCCCAGTGTCTTGTGCGGGTTATAGCTTCTATCTTGCTCTGAGGAGAGGTGGATTTGCTGTTTCTGCTCTGCTACAAGATAAGTTGGTTTTGGTTTCCTTTTTGTGTTCTGTCTAGGCTGTAAGAGAGACACCTGTCTCCTCCAGGTCCTGAGGAAGCAGGCTGCCTCTTTCCCCCTTTTCACCATCTTAGGGACTGTTAGGGAATCTGCAGCCTTAGGCACGGAGGCACGTTGATTCCCACCTTTAGGGTCTGAACGTGGGCACAGAAGTCCAGGGAGAGCTGGTAGGGAATTATCAGGAGGTGACCTTATCCCCAGCTTCTGGCCTAGACGCTTGTTTTGAGGTGTTTCTTGTATCTTGTATCCTACCCGTCGTGACATTATAACCCGCCAATACCTAGACTGCCATTTCTCAGCTGCTTCGAGATGGAGTCAATTGATGCGTTAGTTGATCACATGCAGGCATTGTACTTAGAGGTGGCTGATCTGCATAATTCTGTCACACTGTGTCAGAATGCTGTGGCATCAGGTGCTATAGGAGGAAGTCAAATTTATGGGGAGCCTAGTGTCACTGATGGTGTTGCAGAAAACTGGAAGTTATAAATAAACATCCGACGGACTTGATCCCAAACTAAGGAACATATGGGTGAGCCCTATAAAACCCCTAGAGCTCTCCCTGACTGCTCTGCCCATGCAAAGATCTTTATGATAGATAATTGCATGCCCTCGTACCTAGACTGTGTGACACCTGAAAACCCTATAATAGTGAGGGGACACGACCACCGGCTCCCTGCACTTAATACGGAGGGAGTCAGGGTCACCTAGAATCAAGCCAGCACGGAAACACAAATAAAGGAAAAGACTTATCTGAGGAACCAGCAGTTGCAGCATGTAGCAGTGAACACAATCCAGGA
This sequence comes from Bufo bufo, assembly GCF_905171765.1. Taxonomy (NCBI): domain Eukaryota; kingdom Metazoa; phylum Chordata; class Amphibia; order Anura; family Bufonidae; genus Bufo; species Bufo bufo. Next base: position 122,268,421 of record NC_053389.1, read on the forward strand.
AGTAGTATAAACCGCAAAGTGAGGCAGTATGGGAGGGAATATAAAGGGAGGCAATCAGTGTAAATAGATGACAGATGGGAGAAGGAAAAGAGATGACAAAGTGAAACCAAAACAAAGAACATCATGCAAGAGGTACAGAAGAACGTCCGCTATAGCTTCTCAGAGAGCTGGCGGTGACACCTAGAGTTGCTCTCCCTGATAGATTTTCAGGGGGTGTGGATGACTGTATCCGCTATAAAGAGTCATGCAAGCTGTATTTTCGGCTGCGGCCGTCTTCATCTGGTGATGAGAGTCAGAGAGTAGGGATAATCATATCCCTGCTTAAAGGGGACGCGCAGTCCTGGGCCTTTTCTCTGCCAACTGGTTCTCTGGCTCTCCGGTCGGTGGATGAATTTTTTAAAGCCTTGGGATTAATTTATGATGACCCAGATCGGGTCTCGATGGCAGAATCTAAGTTGCGTAATTTATTACAAGGAGAACATACTGCAGAGGCGTACTGCGTTGAGTTTAGGAGATGGGCTACGGAGTCTGAGTCGAATGACCCTGTAGTCAGTTTTGTCAGGGGTTGTCTGAGAGATTGAAAGATGCCCTCGCTTTTCATGAATATCTGGATACGTTGGAGAATGCTATGTCTTTAGCAGTACGGTTAGATAGACGCATTAGAGAGAGGTGTAAGGTTCCTTCCGCGCGAGGGATCCCTTCTGGGAGTGGTTTCGTCTCACCGGTTCCCCAGGGTAATATTGTAATGACCGGCGTCACGCAAAGGGAGGGAAATGGGAAGGCCCTGTCCAAGGGAGAGGGAAAGGTGGTGACCCCTGACTCACCTTGCGGCTGGCACCTGACTGCCCTGACGTCCCTAGACGGGTTCCTCACCCGTACGCCGATCAAGTGCCTAAACCCTGGCTTTCCCTAGGATGAGCCCTGAGTAGGGAACGGGGCGGTGGGATCACTAGTCCGCACCACTGACACTAAGAGGAAAACACCAAGGAGAGGACAGACAATACAGACAAACATATAATCCCAGGTGGGCGACAACAACAGACCACCAAGGCCCAACAGGGATCCGGAGGGTAATGTTCTGGAACAACAACCAGGGAACACAACTACACAGCTCCAGTGGGTCAGTATAGAAGTCCAGGCAGGAAGCTCTATATCTGGCAACCAGAGAAGTGGGAGATGGGAATATAAGGAGGTTGGGATTGCTGGACAAGAAACAGCTGAGGAGGAGAAGCTACGGATCCCTGAGTGAGCCAAAAAGGGTTGCAAGGCAAACCCAGAAAGCTACCATTACGAAACAGCACTGTCTTTGTACATCGAGCGCGCAGCCACCCGCTGTGACTTCCTGACCCCGGGTATAACGGAGTCAGGCGTGGCTCTTGACACCCTCGTGACAGTACCCCCCTCTCTACGAGGGGCCTCCGGACACTCAGGACTAGGTCTCTCAGGATGAGAGGCATGAAAAGCCCGAACTAACCTGTCGGCGTTTACCTCAGACCCTGGAACCCACATTCTTTCCTCGGGACCGTAACCCCTCCAATGCACCAGATATTGAAGAGAGCGGCGTACCCAACAAGAATCAACAATTTTGGATATTTGAAACTCTAGATTACCATCCACAACAACAGGAGGGGGTGGCAGCGGTGACGGTTCTAGAGGTGGAACATATTTCTTGAGTAACGACTTATGGAAGACGTTATGGATTTTAAAAGTCTGAGGTAGCTCCAGGCAAAAAGCCACGGGGTTAATGATGGCTACTATTTTGTAAGGGCCAATGAACCTAGGACCCAGTTTCCAAGAGGGAACCTTTAATTTAATATTCCTAGTAGACAACCACACATAGTCATTCACTCCTAGGTCCGGACCTGGCGACCGTCTCTTATCAGCCATGCATTTATATTTACCTCCCATATTTTTCAAGTTAGCTTGCACCTTCTGCCATACCAATGAAAGAGATGATGAAAACCGTTCCTCTTCGGGAACCCCAGAAGACCCCCCCTCTTTGAAAGTACAGAATTGGGGATGAAAACCATATGCACCAAGAAATGGTGACTTACCAGTAGATTCCTGACGGCGATTATTTATGGCAAACTCGGCTAACGGTAAATATGATGACCACACCTCTTGGTTTTCAGACACAAAACATCTTAGATATGTCTCAAGGTTTTGGTTGGTACGCTCAGTCTGTCCATTCGACTGAGGATGGAAAGCTGAGGAAAAGGACAAGTGTACCCCCAAACGGGAACAAAAAGCTTTCCAAAATTTTGAAATAAACTGGGTTCCCCGATCCGAAACAACATCGGAAGGGACCCCGTGAAGCTTCACGATTTCACTGATGAAAACCTGAGCAAGAGTCTTAGCATTAGGTAGTGCGGGTAACGCAATGAAGTGTACCATTTTGCTAAACCTGTCCACTACTAAAAAGATAACTGTTTTACCCGCAGACAAAGGTAAGTCAGTGATAAAATCCATTGACAGATGTGTCCATGGCCTATTGGGAATGACAAGTGGCAATAAAGACCCTGCAGGACGTGTATGAGAGACTTTCGCGCGCGCACAAGTAGAACAAGAAGACACAAAATCCATTACATCCTGACGCAACCTTGGCCACCAAAAACGACGAGACAATAGCTCCAAGGTTGCTTTACTACCCAGGTGCCCAGCAAGTGCCAAATTATGATGTTCCTTTAATAATTCGAGACGCAGGTTCAACGGTACAAACAATTTCTCTGAGGGGCAAGAGACCGGGGCATCCCCCTGGGCCTCTAACACCTTCCCCTCCAGAACAGAGTGTACCGCAGAGACAACCACTCCTCTTTGTAGAATGGGTACCGGATCACTCACATTACCCCCTCCAGGGAAACAACGAGATAATGCATCTGCCTTGGTATTTTTTGCCCCAGGACGATAGGTAATAACAAAGTTAAACCTGGTAAAAAATAGCGACCACCTAGCTTGTCTAGGGGTGAGACGCTTAGCTGATTCGAGGTACAGAAGGTTTTTGTGGTCCGTAATCACAGTGACGGGATGGATTGCCCCCTCTAAAAAGTGACGCCATTCTTCAAACGCTAGTTTAATAGCTAATAGTTCCCTATTGCCAATATCATAGTTCTTCTCTGCTGCAGATAGTTTTTTAGAAAAGAAAGCACAAGGACGCCATTTGCCAGGAGTCTGACCCTGAGACAGCACAGCCCCCACTCCCACCTCTGACGCATCTACTTCAACAATAAAAGGCTGGGAGACATCAGGTTGGATTAGTACAGGTGCCGAGGTAAACCTCTCTTTTAGAGAAGAAAAAGCAATTTTAGCGGCGTCAGACCATTTAGAAAAATCAGTCCCCTTCCTAGTCATGTCAGTAAGGGGTTTTACAATCACCGAATAATTTTTAATGAATTTTCTATAGAAATTTGCGAAGCCCAAGAACCGTTGCAGTGCTTTGAGGTTCTCAGGAAGATCCCAATCTAAAATTGCCTGGACCTTCCCAGGATCCATACGGAAACCTGAAGCAGATAATAAATACCCTAGGAACTGTATTTCCTGAACGGCGAAAACACACTTTTCAATTTTAGCATATAATTTATTCGTCCGTAGGACCTGCAGTACCTGTCTGACATGCACCTCATGTGTTTTCAGATCCGACGAATAAATTAAAATATCATCTAGGTATATCACCACAAACCTGCCGATAAGATGACTAAAAATGTCATTAACGAAATGTTGGAAGACAGCAGGAGCATTGGTCAGACCGAAAGGCATGACTAGATTTTCATAATGCCCCTCAGGGGTGTTAAAAGCTGTCTTCCACTCATCCCCTTCCTTGATACGAATCAGATTGTAGGCCCCCCTAAGATCAAGTTTGGAGAACCACCTAGCACCCGCAATCTGATTAAACAGGTCAGGAATGAGAGGAAGAGGGTATGGGTCTCGGATGGTTATCTGGTTTAATTCGCGAAAATCTAGGCAAGGACGCAGGCCCCCATCTTTCTTTTTAACGAAGAAAAACCCTGCAGCCACGGGTGAAGAAGAGGGTCTGATGTGTCCCTTAGCCAAGCTCTCGGAGATATAATCTTTCATGGCTTGTCTCTCTGGACCCGAAAGATTATATAACCTGGTCTTGGGTAATTTTGCACCGGGAATAAGGCTAACCGGGCAATCATAAGGACGGTGAGGTGGTAACTTCTGACAACCCTTTTCAGAAAAGACGTCCTCAAAGTCCGAAACAAAAGTGGGTAGGGTAGCTATGGAGACGACTAAGCAATTGCTATTTAAGCAATGTTCTCTGCACTGCTCACTCCACTCCAATATCTCCCTGGCCTGCCAATCCACCACTGGATTGTGCGCTACCAACCAGGGAAGACCCAACACCACGGGAGTGGGAAGCCCCTCCAGAACATAACATGAAAGCAACTCGTTATGGTGGTCCCCTACCCGAAGGTGTAAGTTATGGACAATGTGAGTGAGGTTTCTCTGAGACAGAGGAGCAGAATCAATAGCGAATATGGGAATAGGTCTCTGTAGCGTACAGAGAGACAAACCCATAGTGTGGGCAAAATGGGCATCTATCAAATTTACTCCTGCTCCACTGTCTAGAAAAAAAGAAATAGTCTCCGTCTTAACGCCAAAAACAACAACCGCTGGCAACACAAATTGCGATGTTCGTATGGAGGAAACGTATACCCCCCGGCTGACATCCTCCACACAGCCTGGGGTTAGTAGTTTTCCGACGGTCTTTTGTTTTTGAGGAAGGAAGGACAGACATTAATAAAATGACCCCTCTCCCCACAGAAAAAACAAACCCCACGCCTACGGCGAGCCTCAGGAGGATGGACCTGACGAATAGTTCCTCCTAGCTGCATAGGCTCGTCTAAGTCCGTACAGACTAACTGCTGCTTGAGAGGGGTTACCAATGGCTCAGGATTTTTCAATCTGTCCCTCAGACGTCTATCTATTCTGATAGAAAGGGACATCACCGCATCAAGGGAAAAGGGAGTCTCATACAGCGCAAGCGCATCCTTAATCCTTCCGGATAACCCGGAGCAGAACTGACTCCTGAGAGCCGGGTCGTTCCACTGGGTATCCGTAGCCCACCTACGGAACTCTGCGCAATACTCCTCTACTGGCCGCTCTCCCTGTAGGAGTCTCCGTAATTTTGATTCAGCCAGTGCGACTCGGTCAGGGTCGTCATATATGAGACCCAAGGCCCCAAAAAATTCATCCACTGACCGGAGAGCCTGGGAATCAGTGGGTAAACAGAACGCCCAGGATTGCGGGTCCCCCTGCAGCAGGGAAATAACAACCCCCACCAGCTGTTCATCATTACCAGAGGAGTAAGGGCGCAGTTTAAAATATAATTTACAGGCCTCACGGAACGTCACAAATTTGTCCCTTCCCCCAGAAAATCTGTCAGGAAGAGCAACCTTGGGTTCCACAACAACCTGGTTACCTGTAGCAACCGCTGGGCTTGCGGTCTGTTGCAATTGCTGCTGTTGCTGGAGGACCGACGCCTTCAATCCTGCCACCTCCAAAGACAGGCCTTGAAGTTGCTTTGACAAAGCAGCAATTGGATCCATACTGCATTCTAAGTAGGTAGAAAGAAAAATATATATATATTTTTTTACCTACACAAAATAAGGGCCAGATATAATGTAATGACCGGCGTCACGCAAAGGGAGGGAAATGGGAAGGCCCTGTCCAAGGGAGAGGGAAAGGTGGTGACCCCTGACTCACCTTGCGGCTGGCACCTGACTTCCCTGACGTCCCTAGACGGGTTCCTCACCCGTACACCGATCACGTGCCTAAACCCTGGCTTTCCCTAGGATGAGCCCTGAGTAGTGAACGGGGCGGTGGGATCACTAGTCCGCACCACTGACACTAAGAGGAAAACACCAAGAAGAGGACAGACAATACAGACAAACATATAATCCCAGGTGGGCGACAACAACAGACCACCAAGGCCCAACAGGGATCCGGAGGGTAATGTTCTGAAACAACAACCAGGGAACACAACTACACAGCTCCAGTGGGTCAGTATAGAAGTCCAGGCAGGAAGCTCTATATCTGGCAACCAGAGAAGTGGGAGATGGGAATATAAGGAGGTTGGGATTGCTGGACAAGAAACAGCTGAGGAGGAGAAGCTACGGATCCCTGAGTGAGCCAAAAAGGGTTGCAAGGCAAACCCAGAAAGCTACCATTACGAAACAGCACTGTCTTTGTACATCGAGCGCGCAGCCACCCGCTGCGACTTCCTGACCCCGGGTATAACGGAGTCAGGCGTGGCTCTTGACACCCTCGTGACAAATATGACATGTAATTCTGGGGTAGGGGAGGAACCCATGCAGCTGGGTCAGGTGTCTTTCCGTTCTGGTAATAGGAACTTTAGCAGGTTGCATAAGCTATGTTTTTACTGTGGAGAAAGTGGTCATTTTGTTTATGCTTGTCCTTTTGTTAAACCGCAAGTTGATGATAAAGAATCACAAAGAGGTTTACATAAAGAAAAAAAAAAAACATCCCTGACTCTTGGTAGTGTGAATTGGGTGTCGGAGCAAGCAGGTATGCAATCTCCCTGCAATACTCGTTTTCTCTTTCCAGCTACGGTGGCGCTAGACTCAGGAAAATTTAATTTTGAAGTATTCATTGACTGTGGTGCTGGGGTAAACCTTATTGATTTTCTTTTTCTTCAAAATCTGGGCTTAAGTACTTCCACTTTAGAAAGAGAGATTCCGGTGTTCGCAATTGATTCTTCCTCTCTTTCTCAAAGGAGTCTCACTCATATTGCTCATGGTATTCAGTTAAGGGTGGGTGATTAACTAGTTGAGATAATTTCTTGTTTTGTCATGAAGGACTTGCCCGCTCCTATGGTCTTAGAGTTACTGTGGTTGATAAAACATAAACCTACTATGGATTGGCTCTCGGTCGCCGAGAGGAATTATGATGTAGGAGATAGGGAATTGCTGGCCATCAAATTGGCCTTTGAGGAATGGCGTCACTGGTTGGAGGGGGCGTCTCATCCCGTTACGGTATATACTGATCATAGGAATTTGGCTTACCTTCAATCTGCCAAGTGTCTGAATCCTAGACAGGCTAGATGGTCACTGTTCTTTACTAGGTTCAATTTTGTGGTTACTTTTCGCCCGGGGGTTAAAAACGTCAAGGCAGATGCATTGTCTTGTAGTTTTTCTGGGGGAAGTGATTCAGAGGATCCTGCTCCGATTTTGGCTGATGGGGTGGTGGTCTCCGCTCTGTACCCCGAGTTGGAGATGGAGGTGTTGGGAGCCCAGGAGGGGGCTCCTGATTCTTGTCCCCAGGGAGGTTGTTTGTTCCTGCTGGACTGCGATACAAGGTATTCAAGGAACATCATGATACTGTCCTTGCTGGACATCCTGGTGGCAAGTCCACCTTTGATCTTATTTCTCGGAGGTTCTGGTGGCCCGAGTTACGTAAGAGTGTGGAGGATTACGTAGCAGCTTGTGAGACCTGTGCACGGTCAAAGGTTGCTCACACTCGACCTTCTGGTTCACTTCTTCCTTTGTCTATTCCATCTCGTCCTTGGACGCACTTGTCTATGGACTTTTCCCCGAGTTCCTCCGGGAAAACTGTGATTTTGGTGGTTGTGGACCATTTTAGTAAAATGGCTCACTTTGTATCATTAGCTAGTCTGCCCAATGCTAAGACTCTTGCTCAGGTTTTTGTTGATAACATCGTGAAATTACATGGCATTTCCTCGGATGTGGTTTCTGATAGGGGCACGCAGTTTGTTTCCAGGTTTTGGAGGGCGTTCTGCTCTCGTCTTCGTGTTCAACTTTCGTTCTCTTCGGCTTTTCATCCGCAGTGGAATGGGCAGACAGAGCGTACTAACCAAAACCTGGAGACCTACTTGAGGTGTTTTGTGGCTGAGAACCAGGAGGATTCTTATCTCTAGCTGAGTTTGCTTTGAATAACCGTAGGCAGGAGTCCACGGGAAATGTAAGTCAATGGGGACGGATCCGTTTGAAGTTGACACAGTATGGTTCAATTTTCAAACGGATCCGTCTCCCATTGACTTTCAATGTAAAGTCAAAACGGATCCGTTTGCATTATCATGAACAAAAAAAAAAAAATAAAAAATTATTATTTTTTTTTTTTGTTCATGGTAATGCAAACGGATCCGTTCTGAACGGATCTAAGCGTTTGCATTATAGGTGCGGATCCGTCTGTACAGATACCAGACGGATCCGACCTAAACGCAGGTGTGAAAGTAGCCTTAGGCTACTTTCACACCTGCGTTTAGGTCGGATCCGTCTGGTATGTGCCCAGACGGATCCGCACCTATAATGAAAACGTTTAGATCCGTTCAGAACGGATTCGTTTGCATTACCATGAACAAAAAAAAAAAAATGCACTGATGCATTCTGAGCGGATCCGCATCCATTCAGAATGCATTAGGGCTGGACGGATCCGTTCGGGGCCGCTTGTGAGCCCCTTCAAACGGAACTCACAAGCGGAGCCCCGAACGCTAGTGTGAAAGTAGCCTACATTGTAAGTCTGGACGGATCCGTTTGCTTCCGCACGGCCAGGCGGACACCCGAACGCTGCAAGCAGCGTTCAGGTGTCCGCCTGCTGAGCGGAGCAGAGGACAAACGGTGCCAGACTGATGCATTCTGAGCGGATCCGCCTCCACTCAGAATGCATTAGGACTGGACGGATCCGTTCGGGGCCGCTTGTGAGAGCCTTCAAACGGAGCTCACAAGCGGAGCCCCGAACGCTAGTGTGAAAGTAGCCTAAGTCGTCATTTTTTGGCGCATGCGGTTTTCATCCTCAGTTTGGTACCTTTTCTGAGACTGGCTCCTCTGGGATGCCAGAGGAGGAGAGATTTTTTTATGCCTTGTCTTCTATCTGGCGGAGGATTCAAGTTAATTTGGAGAAGATGGGTGAGAGATATAAGCGAATGGCTGACAGGAGACGCATGACTGGTCCGGACCTGTGTGTGGGTGATCTAGTGTGGTTATCTACTTAAAATATTAAACTGAGAGTACCATCTTGGAAGCTGGGGCCAGGATTTATTGGACCTTACAAAATATCTGCGGTTGTCAATCCACTGGCGTTTCGTCTGGATCTTCCGCAGATCTGGAGGATCCATGATGTGTTCCACAGGTCTTTACTGAAGAAATATGTGAAACTGGTGGAACCATACATATCCTTTTTAAAAATGTAACATGTACATATTAGTAGGCCAAGAAGCTCAGGGGTGTAGCTATAGGGGGTGCAGAGGTAACAGTCACTACCGGGCCCTAGAAAGTGCATGCTGATCATGTTACACCTATTGCTGGATGGAAGGGGTTAGGGCAAGAATTTGGCATAGGGGGCGTGCCGTTTCAACTTTGGCCTCAGGCAGCATGAAGGCAATGTGCTTCCCTGCCCCTGGCCACAAAGCACTGAGGGAAGGAGGCCCTAAGCTGAACTCTTGCACCAGGGCCCATGGGCCTTTTACTACGCCCCTGAAGAAGCTCCTTTGTAGAAATGGCAGTAGAGGCAGTTGGTGGGTGGCATCAGGCAGGTGGCAGCATCAGAATGGTGGCAGCAGCACATGGTCAGAAGTAACGGCCCATTTTGCACAATATACCGGTGTGATCCACGCCTGATTCATCTTTATGAAGGTTAGTCTCTCAACATTTTGTGTTGAAAGCAGAGTTCCCTTAGGGGTACCTATGCCCCCTCGGATCATTAGTGACAGAGTGTGACCCAAGTATGCCACTACCTGCTGATTGAGGTTCTGCTCCATGTCCTGCTGCTGTTGGGTGGTTTCTTCAGTAGGCGGCTGAAGAAATCTGCTCATCATAGACTCTAGGCTGAAATTGCTGCATATAGAGCTGGTGCTGCTCCACCTCCCCCCCAAGTCATAGCAGTGGAGCATGAGCATAGAGGTTCCACCCGGCCAGACCTTTGTAAGGATGAGAGATGGTGCTCATTGGCAGCGACCGACCGACTAGAAAGCAAGTCTCTGTAGTGGTTCATTTTTGCATCCCTCTCAGAAGGTCAAAAAAATGCCCCCATTTTTGACCAGTAGCGAGGATCTAACAATGTGGATAGCCAGTAGTCATCCCTCTGCCGAATCCTCACAATAAGAGCTGTCAGTAAGCATACAAAAAAGCACGCATCTGACCATTGTCACAAGGGACTCGGAGGGCCTCCCTGCCTCCATCTTCACTGCATGCTGCCACGGTCTGTCGGGGTCATCTGCGCTGTAACCCTCCAGCTCCTCATGCTTCTCCTGCTACTCTCATGTCACTTGGGCAGATAAACCACCTAGTTCTGTATAAAATTCCTGGGCATTTATGTCCTCCGCCTTGTCCTCCTCAGGGCTCAGGGGGCTGTGAGATGTAGGTGCCACATCTTCTGTCCCCTCGCCAATCAGATTTGTCAGCATCGCCTTCAGGACATGAAGAAGTAGAATGACAATATTCATCCCGTAGTTCTGCCGACTGACAAATAAAGTGTCCTAAAAGGGTAAGAGCAAATGGCACATGTCACGAATGACCTGCCACTGGCTATCATGGAAGTTACACCAGGGAGTAGACCTGTCTGTCTGCTGCATTAAGAGATTGTTGACCGCCATCCTCTGCTTGTACAAGCTGTCTAACATATGAAGCGTGGAGTTCCAACGCATAGAAAATTTGCAGCTCAAAGAGGGCGTGATTTGCAAGGTAATTGTGACTGAAGTGCATGCACAGTTTCCTGGACACTTTTAACAACTCTTGCAGTTCAGCAGAAGACTTGAAGAACCGGGTGACAACAAGATTGAAGATGTGTGCCATGCAGGGCACATGGGTTAGCCCTCCCTGATGCAGAGCAAACCAAATCTTCTTCCCATTATCAGTAACCATGGTTCCTACCTCCAGTTGGTAGGGAGACAGCCAGTGTTCGATTTCTTTATTGATGACATTTAGCAGTTCCTCCCCAGTGTGACTCCGTTCGCTCAGTCTGACCAGGTGCACAACCATGTGACAACACTAAGCTTGGCATAGGTGATATGCTGGAGGACCACTGTGAATTGTGCCTACATTAGAGGGTGAGGACAAGGTGGAGGATGAAGAGGCAGAGGAGAACATTGGTGCATAAATCCCAGCATTGAGTGGAACAGTTTTCAACGTCACTTGATGGTGATGCCATAGTGAAAACATTAACATCCTGGCCTGCTTCAACGTCTGCCCACATATTCTGCATACCGCCACACTAACGTCCCCCAGTGACTTGCTGAAAAATTCCCACACTACCAAGTATGACATTTTCCCTCCACTACTGTTTGATGCCTGTCTGCCACTGCTTTTATGAACCGTTAATTGCTAGTGGGTTTCTCACATGTAGTGTCCTGAGTAGCAGAAGGCATACCCCTCCCATGTTTGGTTGCAGATCTCTCAATGCTTCCATCCTGCTATCTCACGAACACGCTTCCACCCTGCTATCTCACGGACACGCTGCCACCCTGCTGTCTCTCAGGCATGCTGCCACCCTGCTGTCTCATGGGCAAGCTTTCACCCTTGCCCCCTGATGATGACGGTTCTCACTCTTTACCCAGCTCCCACATGCAATCCACCACATCGTCATCTCCATTGGTTTGTTCCTCACTAATGTCAACCTCACCTGTCTCTTACATACGTCTCTGACCTACCGCAATGTGTGCTCTCACCCAACTATTATAATCAGTATTTCCACGCCTCGAGGAGTCCGCAGCAGACTTCTCCTACAAGTCTGTGCTGGCCTGTAACTGCTGACTGTCCTCAAGCTCATCGTGAAAAGCGGAGCAGAGCCGGCTGCATACATTACTTGGCTGCAGCAAAAGCAAGAGGCAGCAAAAGCAAAAGGCAGATTCAGGACAGGTGAGGGCACAGAGGCAGTTCCTGGGCCATGACAACTAAATGTGGTATCAGAGGAGCCCACCGATTCCTGGCCATGTGTATCAGTCGTCACCTGAGATGATGATGAAGAGTGAGTCAACCATTTCAGTACAGCTGGATTGTTGGTCAAAACACGACCGCTGGATGACAGTGGCAGCCTGTTGCTGTGGCTGCTGCTACCATCCCCCTTCTTCTGCTGTTACTTGTGTCGGCTACAGCAACATTTTTGCCACCGCCCAGGCAACTGTCTGTTGGCCATAGTGTACAGTAACTGAATCAGTAATGTAACAGATTAAGTATGAATGGAGCAGCAGGTGAATGAGATAAACATGGAGATATATTAGACCGCCTCCTGAGACTGTGTCTGACGCACAGTAAGTCTATGTATATCAGAACAGATTAAGAACGAATGGCGCAGCAGGTGAACAAGATAAACGCAGCAATATATTAGACCGCCTGTTGAGACTGAGTCTGATGCACAGTACATATATATATATATACCGGCACATATATATTAACAGATTGAGTATGAATGGCGCTGCAGGTGAATAAGATAAAAGTGGCAATATATTAGACCACCTGTTGAGACTTGCTCTGATGAACATTTAGTCTATGTATAACAGAACAGATTAAGTATAAATGGTGCAGCAGCTGAACAAGATAAAAGCAACAATATATTAGACCGCCTGTTGAGACACAGTGTGATACACAGTAAAATAAATAAATAAATATATATATATATATACAGTACAGACCAAAAGTTTGGACACACCTTCTCATTCAAAGAGTTTTCTTTATTTTCATGACTATGAAAATTGTAGATTCACACTGAAGGCATCAAAACTATGAATTAACACATGTGGAATTATATACCTAACAAACAAGTGTGAAACAACTGAAAATATGTCATATTCTAGGTTCTTCAAAGTAGCCACCTTTTGCTTCGATTACTGCTTTGCACACTCTTGGCATTCTCTTGATGAGTTTCAAGAGGTAGTCCCCTGAAATGGTTTTCACTTCACAGGTGTGCCCTGTCAGGTTTAATAAGTGGGATTTCTTGCCTTATAAATGGGGTTGGGACCATCAGTTGCGTTGAGGAGAAGTCTGGTGGATACACAGCTGATAGCCCTACTGAATAGACTGTTAGAATTTGTATTATGGCAAGAAAAAAGCAGCTAAGTAAAGAAAAACGAATGGCCATCATTACTTTAAGAAATGAAGGTCAGTCAGTCAGCCGAAAAATTGGGAAAACTTTGAAAGTAAGGGCTGTTTGACCATGAAGGAGAGTGATGGGGTGCTGCGCCAGATGACCTGGCCTCCACAGTCACCGGACCTGAACCCAATTGAGATGGTTTGGGGTGAGCTGGACCGCAGAGTGAAGGCAAAAGGGCCAACAAGTGCTAAGCATCTCTGGGAACTCCTTCAAGACTGTTGGAAGACCATTTCAGGGGACTACCTCTTGAAGCTCATCAAGAGAATGCCAAGAGTGTGCAAAGCAGTAATCGAAGCAAAAGGTGGCTACTTTGAAGAACCTAGAATATGACATATTTTCAGTTGTTTCACACTTGTTTGTTATGTATATAATTCCACATGTGTTAATTCATAGTTTTGATGACTTCAGTGTGAATCTACAATTTTCATAGTCATGAAAATAAAGAAAACTTCTTACTTTTACTTTGTAACATGTGTAGCTGCCATTTTAGGGGGAAAAAAAACAATTTGTTACCACGAAGCACAAGAAAATTCTGATTTGTTGCAAATAGAATTTTTCCTAAACTTCAGATCGAATTACACTTTGGATGCTTCAATTCGCTCTACACTAGTAGTGTCACCTGATATACATGTAGAGTAGAGCAATAATAAACTGTTTGCCTGCTGGTGCAACCACCAACATGGTGCCTCTGCCAAGAAGTGTAACTGCCGAGCACAGCGCCTGTGTAAAGAGTTGTTGTGCTGTAACCAATACGCTTGTACCTTTTGTGAGACTTAATACTGAGTAAAAGCCTGTGCCTATGTCATCCTCGTGTGCGTCCCTGTGTTCAAGTCAGAGGTCAAGGGCCAATAGACCCCCTAAGAAAAGATCCCCTGATCACAAGCAAAGGGTCACAGTGCTCAGCTGTTACACCCACCAATCAAAACTTTGAAGCAAGTTTTACAAATATTTTGGATACAGAGTAATGGCCTAAAATATTACAGAGGTTCTGAATATAGACATGAATGGCAACCAATTAACTATTGGTGAGCAAGGAAAATAAGCACAGCCCACCCTGAGGAAGATGGTGTAAACAGAGTTCTTGGCCAGTGCAGGGCAGCATGGATTCCTTCTTGGTTGTAGAATATCTTCAAGAAAAAAGGGTAATCCAGCGGCCAATGAATAAAAAATTGAACGTTAAAACTCCATGGTGTTCCACATCTAGCGCTTATTTGAGCTATGAGTAAGCGCTACACGTGTGAAACATATCAGATGAACACCATGGAGTTTTAACATGTTAAATTAAAAGTTATATTTTATTCACTGGGTGCGGAATTACCCTATTTTTCATGAAAATTAAATATTGATGTCATGTTGCAACCTTGAGGAGTGACACATCTGCTGAGTGGACTTGGAAAAGGTTTATTTGCTATATCAAGCGGTTACTATCCTTCAGTCAACATCATAGAAACTTTATATGAAGTGGCACTCACTGTGACCAGATGAATATTTACAGTCATGATGCCTTAGGGTACTTTCACACTAGCATTTTTCTTTTCCTGCATAGAGTTCCGTCCTAGGGGCTCTATACCGGAAAAGAACTGATCAGTTTTCTCCCTATGCATTCTGAATGGAGAGCAATCCGTTGCATCAGGATGTCTTCAGTTCAGTCTTGTTGACTGTTCAGGACGGAGATAATACCGCATGCTGCGGTTTTATCTCCAGCCAAAAAAACTGAACACTTGCCTGAATGTCGGATCCGGCATTTTTTTCCATAGGAATGTATTGGTGCCGGATCCGGCATTAAAAATATCGCAATGCTGGATCTGTCCTTCCGATCTGCGCATGCACAGACCGGTAAAAATAAAAATAAAAAAAATATAAATGGATCCGTTTGTCCGTATGACAAACAGACAGATGGATCTGTTCTTGCAATGCATTTGTAAGACGGATCCGGATCCGTCTACAAATGCTGTCCGTTTGCATGCAGATTGCCATCCCGCAGGCAGTTCCGGCGACAGAACTGCTTGTCGGATCACTCTGCCGCAAGTGTGAAAGTACCCTAACACCAGACATCCCAACCTGCAAAAACTCATTTCAGGGAGGTGCACTTCTTTTTTTTTTTATGAACTTTTTATTACATTTTCCAAACATATGCAGTATCTGCACACTTTGCTCTATGGTGTGGAGGACTGGGCTCATTACCCTGCCCCAAATTATCATATTTATGTATATGATTAAAGGGATTCTGTCACCACCTATAAGCCCTGTGAGCTAAACATATGCTCATGTCCAGGGTAGCGTTCTGATTTCTAAGGTGGCCTTATAAAACCTATTTGTGGCTTTATTCTGTGGAAAAACAGGTTTTACTAACCTGTCAATCATTGAATTAAGGTGCCCAAGCAGGGGAGGTCTGTGGATGCATGGTGCCCGGCCGCACGCATCGCCGTTCGTGCCCAGCGCCGCCTCTCCCTCCCTCCCTCCCCCTCCTCCCGCTTTGAGATCCCGCGTGTGCGCACAGGCTCAGCCTGATGCGCCGTTGCGGACTGCTGGCATCGGCTTCTTCTTGCACTGTGCGCACGCGCCGAGAAGGGGACACTGCTACAGGTTGCCGGAAAGGTTTACTGCGAGTAAACCTTTCCGGGATATATTGGTTCACATGCGGGCGTCAGGGAGCCGCTATCTAATAGCGGGAGACTCCCTGAACGTCCAGGAGACTTGAGATCCCTGGGTAACACTGAAGACATCTCTGTTACTGGGAGAGTTCTCGACTTTATGCAATATAAAGCTTGATCCATCCACACATGATTATAATCCATCTCCAGTATCTTGTGCAGGTTATGGTAAATCTTATATATAAAGCTGAGTGTTTGTATGTCCGCTAAAGGAATCTGCACCGTCGCATTTACAATCACGAAATTTGGCACACAGGTACATCAGGTGTCCGGGAAGGTTTTAGACCAGGTCTCAGCTCTCTAAGACGTACCATTCCAGAGATAGTCCCCAAAAAATGCATTAGCTAATAGAAGCTTGGTCACATGACCCTTATCAGCCAATAGAAGCTCTCAGGTCCTTCAGCCTCCACATACAGTTTTACTTCAGGTTTCCATAAGAACCCAGCCATTTATTTTTTCACTGCTGTAGATGAGTTTTAAAGGAAATCTGTCTCCAGGATAATCGCTATTGAAGAACAATTGCGAACAAGAATAGGACATGCTCTATTTTTTTCCGGAGCTGCAGAACGGAAGAACGGGGCCACACTCTGAAAATGCGGATGCGGACAGTACACTGTGTGCTGTCCGCATCTCTTCCGGCCCCATAGAGAATGAATGGGTCCGCACCTGTTCCGCATAATTGCGGAATGGATGCAGACCCATTCTACGGAAGTGTGAATGGACCCTTAGAGTGAGCTGTTCAAACGGACTCGCCCCCGATTCGGTTAGGCCATGCCCCCTCCCACTCCTCAGCCGACTGAGATTGAAAAAATGAAGTTAAAAATCAACTTTTAGGTTCCGCTAAGCCACACCCATATCTGGTTAGGCCACGCCCCTCCACTCCTTAGCCGACAGAGATTTAAAAAATGAAGGTAAATATCAACTTCTGTCAGCTTCAGAGGTGGGAGGGAGGGTGACTTTCTCCCTGCAGCTCACACTCAGACAGCACAGTACTGCTGTCTTAGAGTGAGCTGTTCAAAAGGACACGCCCCCTCTAAAGGCCACTGTTAAGGGGGAGGGCCCCTGTGGAGGTCACTGTCAAGGGGGTGGTATGCTGTGAAAGTCACTGTTAAATGGGAAGGCTGCTGTAAAGGTCAAAGTTAAGGGGGTGGGCTGCTGTGGAGGTCCAATTTTAAGGGACGGGGCACTGTGGGGGGGTCAGTGTTAAGGGGTGGGGGGCTGTCGAGGTCACTGATTTTGGGGGCAGGGTGATTTAGATGTCACTGTTATAGTGGATAGCCGGATTGCCGGATTGGGGCAGATGCACACTAGCGCAATATTAATAGTTCTTAGTTCGTGACGCCAATTGCAGCTTGCGCAGGTACTGTAACAGGGCCCTTTAAGATGTAATAGCTCACATACCAGGTGAGGAATGCCAGAGGGGGATAATGTCTCTGTGTAGTAGGTATTGTAGTCAACGGTGTCTCCTACCTTGGTACGGCTGGACTCCTGTATCCTGGCTCACATGCAATAAATTGAGTGCGGCTAGTAGGAGTAATTGAGGAATGAATGCAATCCAGAGAGGAAATATAATCCAACTCGTCTTTACTTAATGCAGCTTGAATCCATACAAGTTACAGCAATAGTCTTTGGTCCCAGCAGGTATTGGCAATATGTGGCAGGAATTAATATACAGTACAGACCAAAAGTTTGGACACACCTTCTCATTCAAAGAGTTTTCTTTATTTTCATGACTATGAAGGCATCAAAACTATGAATTAACACATGTGGAATTATATACATAACAAACAAGTGTGAAACAACTGAAAATATGTCATATTCTATGTTCTTCAAAGTAGCCACCTTTTGCTTTAATTACTGCTTACTGCTCTTGGCATTCTCTTGATGAGCTTCAAGAGGTAGTCCCCTGAAATGGTCTTCCAACAGTCTTGATGGAGTTCCCAGAGATGCTTAGCACTTGTTGGCCCTTTTGCCTTCACTCTGCGGTCCAGCTCATCCCAAACCATCTCGATTGGGTTCAGGTCCGGTGACTGTGGAGGCAGCACCCCATCACTCTCCTTCATGGTCAAATAGTCCTTACTTTCAAAGTTTTCCCAATTTTTCGGCTGACTGACTGACCTTCATTTCTTAAAGTAATGATGGCCACTCGTTTTTCTTTACTTAGCTGCTATTTTCTTGCCATAATACAAATTCTAACAGTCTATTCAGTAGGACTATCAGCTGTGTATCCACCTGACTTCTCCTCAACGCAACTGATGGTCCCAACCCCATTTATAAGGCAAGAAATCCCACTTATTAAACCAGACAGGGCACACCTGTGAAGTGAAAACCATTTCAGGGGACTACCTCTTGAAGCTCATCAAGAGAATGCCAAGAGTGTGCAAAGCAGTAATCAAAGCAAAAGGTGGCTACTTTGAAGAACCTAGAATATGACATATTTTCAGTTGTTTCACACTTGTTTGTTATGTATATAATTCCACATGTGTTAATTCATAGTTTTGATGCCTTCAGTGTGAATCTACAATTTTCATAGTCATGAAAATAAAGAAAACTCTTTGAATGAGAAGGTGTGTCCAAACTTTTGGTCTGTACTGTATATATTCTGCTTCTTGTCATATGCCTAAAGAATCTGGCAGGTATCTATCTTCTGCTCTGTCTGTAGTCTGCTTGATATGGGCCTGACTAGCTGAAGGAGGTATTTGGCTTCTCCTGGTCTTTGGAATAAACACTCACAGTTCTGCTCGCAGGGTATGGCTTCCTGGAGATCTGGAGGTGGCTGCATGCTTGTCAACCAGCACTGAGGTATATGACTCAGGCTGGGAAGGAAGATCCTGGGGCCTCAGCCGAGGCTTGGATCCTAGGTTGGGATCCCTGTTTCTGGGAGCTCCTACCAACACAGCCTTCCCCAAGAGGGGGGCTGGTGCACACTGGATCTAACTGGTTTCCTCCCTCCCTATGAGGCAGGATGTGGGAACATTCCACACCTCCTCAAAGAGGGGGGAGCTAGATTGGAATGAACTATTCCAAACTAGATATACTAAACTGGCTCTGATCTGCTACATATTGCTGCCACCTGCTGACGGACAGAAAAATTACAGCAAATACATAATACAGGCCTGGTAAGTACATATGATGAAAATGCACAGTTAAATCACACCTGATGACAATACATAAACACCTAACATGTTGTAGCAGGGGGAAAAGAGTTTAGTGACATACTCTGGGATGTTACAGATTAAATATACCCGAGCGAAGCCGGGTCCTTCAGCTAGTCTCTTTATATTTCCAAAATACAGTAGCTTTGCTGATATGATACAAAGGTGACCAGTGACAAAGTATGTATACATCCCAAGATTTGAAAAGCACAAAGAAGGACAATATGTCCGATGCATGTAGTGCTTCAAGGAAAATCTTTTCATGGTAGGCCATACCTCTAACACCACCCAAAACATAACAATACACACACAATCCCACCCAGTCCCCTTAATGCCCCCACATTATTCCCCCTTTGTGCCACCATACAGTAGTTATGTCCACATTGTGCCTCGTCACAGTGGTAGTGCCCACACTGTGCCCCTCACAGTAGTAATGTCCACATGTGCCCCTCACAGTAGCAATACCCACATTATGCCCCTCACAGTAGATACGCTCAGATATGTGGCCCTTCACAGTAGTTATGCCCAGATATGTGCCCCCTTCACAGTAGTAATGCCCAGACATGTGCTCCCTTTACAGGAAGAAAAAAAAAACTGTAAATACTCGCCTAGTTCCTCTTCTGATCATCACAGTCACAAATTGCGCTACTGGACTGTGCAGGAAGAGCACAGGCTGTTTCCTGGGCCTGCACCACTTCTCCTACATATCCCAACAGTGGGATGTCTGACCACATAGTATATGCTATGGATGCAAAGACAGCACAGAGCAGAACATACCTCTGCCGTTCTGGGACCACAGGACAGCCACCAAAATCTGTGATTGTCCCGCTGGGTCCATAACGGTTGGGTGGTATGCAGTATATGCTCATATTCAATATTTTAAAGAGGATCCAGGGGCACAATGGGAACTTACAGTGGCTCTGGAAAAAAAACTAAAAGTGATGCCATATTGAAGGGGGGGGGGGGGCAATGCAAGTAGCTGAGGCCAGCAGTACGATTGCGCAGCACAGAATATCTCCCCAGCAAAACAAAAAACCACAGTGCAGCACAAAATATTGCGCCAACAGAACCAAATACCACAACTAGTGTTGAACGTATCGAAGCATTCAAAGCGCGATTCGATCTAAAGTTTAGGAAAAATTTGATTCGCCGCAAAGCCAAATTTCCTCGTGCTTCATGGTAACATATCAGATTTTCTGAAAGTAAGAAGCCCAGGAATGCCATATGACCCATAATGCTGTGCAGCTAGCCAATCAGCAGATAGCAATCCCCTGTGATGTCACAGCCCTGTAAAAATCCTAATCTCATGAGGTCTCCGCCATTTCACTGTGAGCTAAGCTTAAGGAAAGACGTGATAAGTGCTCTTGCAAAAGGGAGAGTGTTGCCAAAAACTTTTAATTGTAGAATATTGGATACGGAGAGTGCAGGGACAGTGCAGGGACAGTGTAGGAAGATCGTAGGGAGAGTTTTTAGACACTGTAGGGAGAGCATAGGGAGACTGCAGGGTGTGTAATCACCGTCTGCATCTTGTTGAACTGCTTCCACAATCTCATTTATTCTGTTAGTTTATATAAAAAATGATTGTGCTTCAGTAGTAAAGGGCAGTCTAATATATCACCGTCTGCATCTTGTTGAACTGCTGGCACAAAACCTGTTTATCTCCTAATTTATAGAATTAGTGTGCCTCAGTATTAAATGGCAGTCTAATATATCACCGTCTGCATCTTGTTGAACTGCTGACATAATCCACGTTAATCTTTTAGTTTATATATAGAACTAGCAGAAGGACCAGGCTTCGCACGGGTATATTTCATCTATTTCATTTTATGTTTCCGTGTGTCGTAAAAAGATATCGACAGTTTCCCCCATAACAGTGACCTCTACAGTAGCCGCCCTTTTAACAATGACCTCCATAGTGCCCGCCCCTTTAACAATGACCTTCACAGTGCCCGCCCCTTTAACAGTGCCCTTCACAGTGCCCCCCCTGTTTAACAGTGACTTCCACAGTGCCGCCCCTTTAACCACCTCCGGACCGCTGTACGCACAGACGCGTCCTGGAGGTGGTTGATTCATTCCGCCTGGACGCATATACGCGTCATCTCGCGAGAGGCGAGATTTCCTGTGAACGCGCGCACACAGGCGCGCGCGCTCACAGGAACGGAAGGTAAGAGAGTTGATCTCCAGCCTGCCAGCGGCGATCGTTCGCTGGCAGGCTGGAGATGTGTTTTTTTTAACCCCTAACAGGTATATTAGACGCTGTTTTGATAACAGCGTCTAATATACCTGCTACCTGGTCCTCTGGTGGTCCCCTTTGTTTGGATCGACCACCAGAGGACACAGGTAGCTCAGTAAAGTAGCACCAAGCACCACTACACTACACTACACCCCCCCCCGTCACTTATTAACCCCTTATTAGCCCCTGATCACCCCTGATCACCCCATATAGACTCCCTGATCACCCCCCTGTCATTGATTTCCCCCCTGTCATTGATCACCCCCCTGTCATTGATCACCCCCCTGTAAAGCTCCATTCAGACGTCCGCATGATTTTTACGGATCCACTGATAGATGGATCGGATCCGCAAAACGCATCCGAACGTCTGAATGAAGCCTTACAGGGGCATGATCAATGACTGTGGTTATCACCCCATATAGACTCCCTGATCACCCCCCTGTCATTGATTACCCCCTGTCATTGATCAACCCCCTGTAAAGCTCCATTCAGACGTCCGCATGATTTTTACGGATCCACTGATAGATGGATCGGATCCGCAAAACGCATCCGGACGTCTGAATGAAGCCTTACAGGGGCGTGATCAATGACTGTGGTGATCACCCCATATAGACTCCCTGATCACCCCCCTGTCATTGATTACCCCCCCTGTCATTGATTACCCCCCTGTAAAGCTCCATTCAGACGTCCGCATGATTTTTACGGATCCACTGATAGATGGATCGGATCCGCAAAACGCATACGGACGTCTGAATGAAGCCTTACAGGGGCATGATCAATGACTGTGGTGATCACCCCATATAGACTCCCTGATCACCCCCCTGTAAAGCTCCATTCAGATGTCCGCATGATTTTTACGGATGCACTGATAGATGGATCGGATCCGCAAAACGCATCCGGACGTCTGAATGAAGCCTTACAGGGGCATGATCAATGACTGTGGTTATCACCCCATATAGACTCCCTGATCACCCCCCTGTCATTGATTACACCCCTGTCATTGATCAACCCCCTGTAAAGCTCCATTCAGATGTCTGCATGATTTTTACAGATGCACTGATAGATGGATCGGATCCGCAAAACGCATCCGGACGTCTGAATGAAGCCTTACAGGCGCGTGATCAATGACTGTGGTGATCACCCCATATAGACTCCCTGATCACCCCCCTGTCATTGATTACACCCCTGTCATTGATTACCCCCCTGTAAAGCTCCATTCAGATGTCTGCATGATTTTTATGGATGCACTGATAGATGGATCGGATCCGCAAAACGCATCCGGACATCTGAATGAAGCCTTACAGGGGCGTGATCAATGACTGTGGTGATCACCCCATATAGACTCCCTGATCACCCCCCTGTCATTGATTACCCCCCCTGTCATTGATTACCCCCCTGTAAAGCTCCATTCAGACGTCCGCATGATTTTTACGGATCCACTGATAGATGGATCGGATCCGCAAACTGCATCCGGACGTCTGAATGAAGCCTTACAGGGGCATGATCAATGACTGTGGTGATCACCCCATATAGACTCCCTGATCACCCCCCTGTCATTGATTACCCCCCTGTAAAGCTCCATTCAGACGTCCGCATGATTTTTACGGATGCACTGATAGATGGATCGGATCCGCAAAACGCATCCGGACGTCTGAATGAAGCCTTACACGGGCGTGATCAATGACTGTGGTGATCACCCCATATAGACTCTCTGATCACCCCCCTGTCATTGATCACCCCCCCTGTCATTGATCACCCCCCCTGTCATTGATCACCCCCCCTGTCATTGATCACCCCTCTGTAAGGCTCCAGACATTTTTTTGGCCCAAGTTAGCGGAATTATTATTTTTTTTTTCTTACAAAGTCTCATATTCCACTAACTTGTGTCAAAAAATAAAATCTCACATGAACTCACCATACCCCTCACGGAATCCAAATGCGTAAAATTTTTTAGACATTTATATTCCAGACTTCTTCTCACGCTTTAGGGCCCCTAGAATGCCAGGGCAGTATAAATACCCCACATGTGACCCCATTTCGGAAAGAAGACACCCCCAGGTATTCCGTGAGGGGCATATTGAGTCCATGAAAGATTTAAATTTTTGTCCCAAGTTAGCGGAACGGGAGACTTTGTGAGAAAAAAATAAAAAATATCAATTTCCGCTAACTTGTGCCAAAAAAATAAAAAATTCTATGAACTCGCCATGCCCCTCATTGAATACCTTGGGGTGTCTTCTTTCCAAAATGGGGTCACATGTGGGGTATTTATACTGCCCTGGCATTCTAGGGGCCCCAAAGCGTGAGAAGAAGTCTGGTATCCAAATGTCTAAAAATGCCCTCCTAAAAGGAATTTGGGCACCTTTGCGCATCTAGGCTGCAAAAAAGTGTCACACATCTGGTATCGCCGTACTCAGGAGAAGTTGGGGAATGTGTTTTGGGGTGTCATTTTACATATACCCATGCTGGGTGAGAGAAATATCTTGGTCAAATGCCAACTTTGTATAAAAAAATGGGAAAAGTTGTCTTTTGTCAAGATATTTCTCTCACCCAGCAAGGGTATATGTAAAATGACACCCCAAAACACATTCCCCAACTTCTCCTGAATACGGCGATACCACATGTGTGACACTTTTTTGCAGCCTAGGTGGGCAAAGGGGCCCATATTCCAAAGAGCACCTTTAGGATTTCACAGGTCATTTACCTACTTACCACACATTAGGGCCCCTGGAAAATGCCAGGGCAGTATAACTACCCCACAAGTGACCCCATTTTGGAAAGAAGACACCCCAAGGTATTCCGTGAGGGGCATGGCGAGTTCCTAGAATTTTTTATTTTTTGTCACAAGTTAGTGGAAAATGCTGATTTTTTTTTTTTTTCATACAAAGTCTCATATTCCACTAACTTGTGACAAAAAATAAAAACTTCCATGAACTCACTATGCCCATCAGCGAATACCTTGGGGTCTCTTCTTTCCAAAATGGGGTCACTTGTGGGGTAGTTATACTGCCCTGGCATTCTAGGGGCCCAAATGTGTGGTAAGGAGTTTGAAATCAAATTCTGTAAAAAATGACCTGTGAAATCCAAAAGGTGCTCTTTGGAATATGGGCCCCTTTGCCCACCTAGGCTGCAAAAAAGTGTCACACATCTGGTATCTCCGTACTCAGGAGAAGTTGGGGAATGTGTTTTGGGGTGTCATTTTACATATACCCATGCTGGGTGAGAGAAATATCTTGGCAAAAGACAACTTTTCCCATTTTTTTATACAAAGTTGGCATTTGACCAAGATATTTATCTCACCCAGCATGGGTATATGTAATAAGACACCCCAAAACACATTCCTCAACTTCTCCTGAATACAGAGATACCAGATGTGTGACACTTTTTTGCAGCCTAGGTGGGCAAAGGGGCCCATATTCCAAAGAGCACCTTTTGGATTTCACAGGTCATTTTTTACAGAATTTGATTTCAAACTCCTTACCACACATTTGGGCCCCTAGAATGCCAGGGCAGTATAACTACCCCACAAGTGACCCCATTTTGGAAAGAAGAGACCCCAAGGTATTCGCTGATGGGCATAGTGAGTTCATGGAAGTTTTTATTTTTTGTCACAAGTTAGTGGAATATGAGACTTTGTATGAAAAAAAATAAAATAAAAAAAATCATCATTTTCCACTAACTTGTGACAAAAAATTAAAAATTCTAGGAACTTGCCATGCCCCTCACGGAATACCTTGGGGTGTCTTCTTTCCAAAATGGGGTCACTTGTGGGGTAGTTATACTGCCCTGGAATTCTAGGGGCCCAAATGTGTGGTAAGGAGTTTGAAATCAAATTCTGTAAAAAATGACCTGTGAAATCCAAAAGGTGCTCTTTGGAATATGGGCCCCTTTGCCCACCTAGGCTGCAAAAAAGTGTCACACATCTGGTATCTCCGTACTCAGGAGAAGTTGGGGAATGTGTTTTGGGGTGTCATTTTACATATACCCATGCTGGGTGAGAGAAATATCTTGGCAAAAGACAACTTTTCCCATTTTTTTTATACAAAGTTGGCATTTGACCAAGATATTTCTCTCACCCAGCATGGGTATATATAAAATGACACCCCAAAACACATTCCCCACCTTCTTCTGAGTACGGAGATACCAGATGTGTGACACTTTTTTGCAGCCTAGGTGGGCAAAGGGGCCCATATTCCAAAGAGCACCTTTCGGATTTCACAGGTCATTTTTTACAGAATTTGATTTCAAACTCCTTACCACACATTTGGGCCCCTAGAATGCCAGGGCAGTATAACCACCCCACAAGTGACCCCATTTTGGAAAGAAGAGACCCCAAGGTATTTCGTGATGGGCATAGTGAGTTCATAGAAGTTTTTATTTTTTTTCACAAGTTAGTGGAATATGAGACTTTGTAAGAAAAAAATAAATAAAAAATAAATCATCATTTTCCGCTAACTTGTGACAAAAAATAAAAAGTTCTATGAACTCACTATGCCCATCAGCGAATACCTTAGGGTGTGTACTTTCCGAAATGGGGTCATTTGTGGGGTGTTTGTACTGTCTGGGCATTGTAGAACCTCAGGAAACATGACAGGTGCTCAGAAAGTCAGAGCTGCTTCAAAAAGCGGAAATTCACATTTTTGTACCATAGTTTGTAAACGCTATAACTTTTACCCAAACCATTTTTTTTTTACCCAAACATTTTTTTTTTATCAAAGACATGTAGAACAATAAATTTAGAGCAAAATTTATATATGGATGTCGTTTTTTTTGCAAAATTTTACAACTGAAAGTGAAAAATGTCATTTTTTTGCAAAAAAATCGTTAAATTTCGATTAATAACAAAAAAAGTAAAAATGTCAGCAGCAATGAATTACCACCAAATGAAAGCTCTATTAGTGAGAAGAAAAGGAGGTAAAATTCATTTGGGTGGTAAGTTGCATGACCGAGCAATAAATGGTGAAAGTAGTGTAGGTCAGAAGTGTAAAAAGTGGCCTGGTCTTTCAGGGTGTTTAAGCACTGGGAGCTGAGGTGGTTAAAAGAGACCTCCACAGTGCCCGTGCCTTTTAAAGTGACTTTTACAGTGACCGCCCCTTTAACAGTGACTTTCACAGTGACCGCCCCTTTAACAGTGACTGCCCCTTTAACAGTGACTTTCACAGTGACCGGCCCATTAACGGTGACTTTCACAGTGACCGCCCCTTTAATAGTGACTTTCACAGTGAGCGCCCCTCTGACAGTAGCCACCCCTTTAACAGTGACTTTCACAGTGACCGCCCCTTTAACAGTGGCCGCCCCTTTAACAGTGACTTTCACAGTGACCGCCCCTTTTACAGTGACTTTCACAGTGACCGCCCCTTTAACAGTGACTTTCACAGTGACAGCCCCATTAACAGTGACCGCCCTTTAACAGTGACTTTCACAGTGGCTGCCCCTTTAACAGTGACCGCCCCTTTAACAGTGACTTTCACAGTGGCTGCCCCTTTAACAGTGACCGCCCCTTTAACAGTGACTTTCACAGTGGCCGCCCCTTTAACAGTGACTTTCACAGTGACCGCCCCTTTAACAGTGACTTTCACAGTGACCGCCCCTTTAACACTGACTTTCACAGTGACCGCCCCTTTAACAGTGACTTTCACAGTGGCCGCCCCTTTAACAGTGACTTTCACAGTGACCGCCCCTTTAACAGTGACTTTCACAGTGCCCGCTTTTTTAACAGGGACCTTCATAGCGCCCGCCCCTTTAATAACAGTGACCTCCACAGTGCCTGCCCCTTTAATAACAGTGACCTCCACTGTGCCCGCCCCTTTAAAAACAGTCACCTCCACAGTGCCCGTCCCTGTAAGCAGTGAAGAAAAATGGCTGGGTTGTTATGGAAACCTGGAGTAAAACTGTGTTTATGGCAGTTTCGATTTGAAGAGAAAGACTTGCAGGCTTGTATTGGCTAATGTGGGTAATTTTTTGGAAATATCTCAGGAATGGTACGTCCTAGAGAGATGTCTAAAACCTTCCCAGACACCTGATGTACCTGTGTGCCAAATTTGGTGAAGATCGGTCCAGTCGTTTGGTCGCGCATAAAGAACAGACAGACAGAAACTAATTTTTATAATATAAGAGATTACTGTGCCGCAGTATTAAAGGGCAGTCTAATATATACAGTTACTGTACACTATGGCTAAAAGACAGTTGCCTAGTCCCTCCAAAGGAACTGCTGAATCTCCCACTGGCCTGCACCCTTTCTCCAGCAGTTGAGGCTCGTCAACGTCAATGTTGTTACTTGTTTCAACTGCAATCAATCACTGAGGTGATTGCAAAAAGACAACAGTATGCGTGCACTCAGCCAACAGCACAGAAGCTGAACGTGCACCTGGCAAAGTTATTGGTACTCCTTCATTTCCATGTAGTTGACTATAGAAGTAGTATGTAGTAGAATATGGAAAGTATTCTTCTTTATGCACCGCTTATGGGGGGCAGGTCTAATGATGACCACACTCATCTTTTGCTGGCATTACTTCTTCCAAATCATCCTTCAAAGTCTCCATGTCCTAGAAAAGTCAGCAAGATGCAGAGAGAGGAAGAGCTGGATGTTACTGATTACATATCATCGGTATTAGATGATGTGGTAAAGCAGGAAAAGCAGATGGCAGAGGAAGGGCTCCCAACTGTAGGGCAGGAGAGCGCTGGAGTTGGAGAAGTCAGTTCACAACTAGGGGGTGGGGAAGGCTTTCTTCTTGTGTCACTCTGGGAATGCTCCATGACCATTTTCTCTCCTCTTTTAACAGTTAATAAGAATAGATTATTAGAGTAACTACACCGTATGTACCATAACACAATGGTTCCACGACTGAATATTCTGATACACACACTACAGAGTAAGAGTTAGCATTTTTTATTAAAGGGGTTGTGCCACTAATATACCACCATCAAACTGCTTTATTGTAAAGCTATTAGCCTATCATTGCACACTGTGGATAATCTATGTTGATATTCAGTTGCTGTTGGTTACGTCCTGCTCTGGAGGCTTGTCATGTAGGACGTAGGAAGCAACATTGGTACGAATAAGGGGCGTGGTTAGTGTGACATGATTTGCTGATGTCAGGACACATCTCACTGCCAGTTGGAGATAAGGGTTTTTAGATAACTGGCACAAAGTGAAAGTAAAAAGTACTATTCACACAGCTATACAAATAGTTAACCCTTTGTAAAAGAATGGCTCAAAATTTTTGTGAGGAATGTGGAAATTATGATTTAATGTCAGCCATGATTTTGATTTGATTCAACTTTATTGTCAGTACACAGGTATAAATACAGGGTAATGAAATGCAGCCATCTGCTGTCAGATAGCAGAGCCACTGGCTCAAGCAGGCCACTTGTGTACATTTCACACCTTCACCCAGCCAGCCAGGAGCCCAGCTAATTTAAAGGGAAAAACATCTCTGTAGGAGGTCTCGACCATTGCCCAGATCAATCAGATCATTCAGACATCATGGAACCGGTGATTCAAAAGGAATTATGAATCTTCCGTCCATCACAGGCCTAAGTCAGTTCTCCCCACAGATCTCCCCACAGAAACCTAGTAAGGGTACCATGTTTGGGCTCTACTTGTAGCCAGAACCCAGGCGGATCCGTTGGTCCCAGAACCATCTCCCTGTGACCTTTTGGTCTTCAGCTATGAGCCCTAATGGGTTTTGTGGGTTGTTGGGCTGCCAGGACCAGCAGGGAGGGGGGGACCCTGCCGAGAGGCACTGTCACGGGGTAGTATCGCGGGTATAAAGATAGAGCGGAGGTGCACCCCCTGAGCTGCCACCCAGTCCCCTGTCCCTGCCTACTTTCACCCCATGCCCTAGGAGACGGGGCGCAACTGGGCGACAGTCCCTGATCTGAGTAAGTGCAAGCAGAGAGATGGAGACAGCAGGGAAGCGGACAGCCAATCAGAGGTAGCACTAGAGCGGACAGAGAGGTGGAACAAGCAAGATACCACCAAAAACGGAAGGGCGAGGCGGGTCAACTAGCCGGGGTCAGTCCAGGAGGTCACGTCAGTACAAGAGAAGAGGCAAAGACAAAATCCAAAGCAAGCCGAGGTCAAAATCCGAGAGGTAGCGTCAAGGTTCAGGGAGCAGGCGGAAGAGGTGTCAGGAAGCAGATCAAGGGTCAAATCCAAAGGTAAGCTAAATAATAATAATACACAGCCTAAGGGACCAAAATCACAGGCAACCTGTAGCCAGCAGGTTGCCTGTATTTATAGTGGGGAGTAGAGATGTCGCGAACATAAAATTTTCTGTTCGCGAACGGGTGAACCGCCATAGACTTCAATAGGCAGGCGAATTTTAAAACCCACAGGGACTCTTTCTGGCCACAATAGTGATGTAAAAGTTGTTTCAAGGGGACTAACACCTGGACTGTGGCATGCCGGAGGGGGATCCATGGCAAAACTCCCATGGAAAATTACGTAGTTGACGCAGAGTCGGGTTTTAATCCATGAAGGGCATAAATCACCTAACATTCCTAAATTGTTTGGAATAACCTGCTTTAAAACATCAAGTATGATGTTGTATCGATCAGGTAGTGTAAGGGTTACGCACGCTTCACAGTGACAGACCAAACTCCCTGTTTAACGCACCGCAAACAACCGCAAACAGTCCATTTGCACAACCGCAAACTCCCCATTTGCACAGGTTGGATACCAAGCTAGCCATGTCCCGTTCCTTGTCCTCACTGATGTCATTGAAGGGCTCTTCCTCCACCCAGCCACGTACAACACCAAGGGTCCCCGAAAGGTGACAACAAGCCCCCTTGGACACCTGCTGTGGATGGTCTTCCACCTCCTCAAAGCCACCTTCCTCCTCTGACTCCTCTTCTTCAGACTCCTCTCTCTGCGTTGCCTCTCTCTGCGTTATTATAAGGTGTGTTAAGTAGTACTATTCCTATCAGTTTAATCCCTGTTACGTCCCCTATCAGGGGACATGTATGGAATAGATTTTAGGAACCGGGAGATGGAAAAAGATGCTTGGTCGGTCCTCTTACTTCCAATTTGGGGCACTGCGCGTGCGCCGTGTAATGTACTGTGCCACCAGATATAAGTGGTGTGTTAAGTAGTACTATTCCTATCAGTTTAATCCCTGTTACGTCCCCTAAAGAGTTGTCAATAGTTGACACACTCATGACATAAATTTTATTCCTCTATGCGTAAATCTTGGTGTAGTGATGACTGTGCTCGTGCGCACGTTTGGGAGATTGCAGGCGATGGGGGTTTTTCAAAGCCTATGGTCGTGCTGAGGTAGTTCAGTGACAGTTAAGTGACCCAGAAAACAATGATTCTGCAGTGTGGGCCCATTGTTGGCCTAGTAGGCTTTAATGATCACCTTAGATGATCACAAAGAAAATTTATGTTTTTTCTATGCAAAATTATCCAGCCGATCGCTTTTGGTCTGTTCACAATGAAGCAACGACCTTACCATCTGGGGTGTGCCAACATTGCCATTGCCAACACACTCATAGAGGTGGTCGCTTCATTGTGATACGCAAGCCCCTTCACCACAACAAGGTAACAATCACGAAGGGGAATTGACACATGTATGTGCCTTTTTTTTTGTTTGGTTTTTGCAGCCACAGTGCAGCACCAGAGGCCAGAAAAATTAGGCCTGTACACATGCCTGAAAAATTAGGTATTGTTGCAGCCGCTGCTGTAGCAGCGGCCAGAAGAATGGATGTTTCCCAGGCAGAAAGTGCCCTAAAAACATTGCGGCTTGAGCCCTAATTGGTGGCGGATAAGTCACGCAAGTCATCTGGCATTCAGAGATAAAATACAGCAGCGTGTGGACCATTTTTAGCCCAAGGCAGCTCATCTCATCAGGCCTTTTTTAGTCAAATGTATCGCCCACTGTCAGTCCCTTCGGTATCCATGCCTCATTCATCTTAATAAAGGTGAGGTAATCTAGACTTTTTTGACCTAGGCGACTAATCTTCTCAGTGACAATACCTCCTGCTGCACTGAAGGTCCTTTCTGACAGGACACTTGAAGCGGGGCAGGCCAGAAGTTCTATCGCAAATTGGGATAGCTCAGGCCACAGGTCAAGCCTGCACACCCAGTAGTCAAGGGGTTCATCGCTCCTCAGAGTGTCGATATCTGCAGTTAAGGCGAGGTAGTCTCCTTCCTCTTCACGCTCATCTACGGCCTGATCCAGCACTCTTCGCAGGGCACGGTCCAGGAAGAAAACAAATCGTATGATGTCGCTGATGGTGCCTTCGGTGCGACTGACTAGGTTTGTCACCTCCTCAAAAGGACGCATGAGCCTACAGGCATTGCGTATGAGCGTCAAATAACGTGGCAAAAAAATTCCCAGCTCCGCAGAGGCTGTCCTAGCACCCCGGTCATACAAATACTCGTTGACGGCTTTTTCTTGTTGGAGCAGGCATTAGGAGTGTTGAATTCCATGGCCGTGTAGGAACGCCTGAAATGGCCACACACCTTCCTGGCCTGCTTGAGGACGTCCTGTAAGCCTGGGTACTTATGCACAAAGCTATGTACAATCAGATTACACACATGTGCCATGCACGGCACATGTGTCAACTTGCCCAAATTCAATGCCGCCAACAAATTGCTTCCGTTGTCACACACCACTTTGCCGATCTCCAGTTGGTGCGGAGTCAGCCACTGATCCACCTGTGCGTTCAGGGCGGACAGAAGTGCTGGTCCGGTGTGACTGCTTTCAGGCAAGTCAACCCCAAGACGGCATGACACTGTCGTATCCGAGATGTGGAATAGCCCCTGGGGAGCTGGGGGGGGGGGTGCCGTTGATGTGGAGCAAGTCGCAGCAGCAGAAGAGGACTCAGCCGAGGAGGTTATGGAAGAGGATGGAGTAGGAGGAGTAGAGGAGGTGGCAGCAGGCCTGCCTGCAAGTCGTGGCGGTGTCACCAGGTGGCAGCTGTCAGCAGGTTTACCCAATGCGAAGTGTAGGTGATATACCTGCCCTGACCGTGCTTTGCAGACCAGGTATCAGTGGTCAGATGGACCCTTGCCCAAACACTGTGTGCCAGACATGCCATTACTTCCTTTTGCACAATCGAGTACAGGTTGGGGATTGCCTTTTGTGCAAAGAAATTTCGGCCGGGTACCTTCCACTGCGGTGTCCCAATAGCTACAAGTTTTTTGAAGGCCTCAGACTCCACCAGCTTGTATGGTAAAAGCTGGCGGGCTAAGAGTTCAGACAAGCCAGCTGTCAGACGTCGGGCAAGGTGGTGACTTTGTGACATTGGCTTTTTACGCTTAAACGTGTCCTTGACAGACACCTGACTGTGGGCAGATGAGCAGGAACTGCTCAAGGCGAGAGACGGAGTGGCGGATGGTTGAAAGGGGGCAAGGAGGACAGCAGTGGTTGATGTGGCTGAAGATGCTGGACCAGGAGGAGGATGGAGGCTTTGAGTTTGTGTGCTGCTTGTACTTATGTGTTGATCCCATAGGCGTTTGTGATGTGCGATAATGTGCCTTCGCAAAGCAGTTGTACCTAGGTGGGTGTTGGACTTCCCACGACTCAGTTTCTTTTGGCACAGGTTGCAAATGGCATCGCTGTTGTCAGAGGCAGACACACAAAAAAAATGCAACACACTGCTGAGCTCTGCAATGACGGCATTCTGGTGGTGGCAACAGCATGCGTTGATTGGCGTGCTGTGTGGCTGACCCCGGGTGCCGATGCATGCTGTCTGACTGTGCCACTAGCTTTTTGCGACGACCTCCCCCTGCTTCCAACTCGTCTCCTCCTCCTCTCTGTCTCCCCATCAGAACTTTCCACCTCTTCTTCTTCTCTTCGAGCGGGCACTCACGTGACATCCACGGACACATCGTCATCATCAACCGCTTCACTTGTATCTGACAACTCAACAAAGGAAGCAGCAGCGGGTACAACATCATCATCATCACACCGTACGTCCATGTGTGTAATGCTGCCTGACTGAGACATATCCCTGTTATCTACATCCTCTGGCAATAATGGTTGCGCATCACTCATTTCTTCCAACTGATGTCTAAATAACTCCTCTGACAGATCAAGTGAAGCGGCTGTGGTGCTAGTGTTGGTGGTGGCGGCAGGCGGGCGAGTGGTAACTTGAGAGGTGCCCGAAGCTGAGCTGGAGGAGGATGGTGCGTCAAGGTTCCGAGCGGAAGCTGTAGAAGATTGGGTGTCCTGTGTTAGCCAGTCAACTATGTCCTCAGAACTTTTCGAGTTCAGGGTACGTGGCCTCTGAACACTGGGCATTATTCTAGGGTCAAAGGGAATCACAGCACCACAACCACGACGGCCCCTGCGGGGTGGCCTGCCTCTGCTTGTCATTTTTTTTAGATTAGTTAAGTTGTACTATGCGTGCAAGCTACTGTGACACCAGATATGAGTTGCGCTGGTGACACTATGCACTTGCAGCTGGGCCTTAAACACACAAACACGTGTGTGCAACTGACTGCTATTTATTCACAGTCAAAATTGTTGTTTTTCTTTAAATGTAATCTACTGTAACACCAGATATGAGTTGCGCTGGTGACACTATGCACTTGCAGCTGGGCCTTAAACACACAAACACGTGTGTGCAACTGCCTGCTATTTATTCACAGTCAAAATTGTTGTTTTTCTTTAAATGTAATCTACTGTGACACCAGATATGAGTTGCGCTGGTGACACTATGCACTTGCAGCTGGGCCTTAAACACACAAACACGTGTGTGCAACTGACTGCTATTTATTCACAGTCAAAACTGTTGTTTTTCTTTAAATGTAATCTACTGTGACACCAGATATAAGTTGCGCTGGTGACACTATGCACTTGCAGCTGGGCCTTAAACACACAAACACGTGTGTGCAACTGACTGCTATTTATTCACAGTCAAAATTGTTGTTTTTCTTTAAATGTAATCTACTGTGACACCAGATATGAGTTGCGCTGGTGACACTATGCACTTGCAACTGGGCCTTAAACACACAAACCCTGGTTGTACCACATCATCTGTATTTGCAACCACAGACCACTGTATATATTCTCTGTGTGTATAGTGTTGTATCTAGGGCGCCCTTAAGGCAATTAAATCTATAATTTAATCTTGTGCTGTTCTGGTATCTCGATCCACAAATTCCCACGTCTGTGTTTCGGCCTAGTTATACGCTACTGCGGGTTGGTTTCTCACCCTATATAATCCCGTTAGCGGACAGGGCTTATATGAAACAAGAAACTGGTTTCAGTCTACCCGGGTTGAGAAAGCGCTATTTCACTGGGGCAGTGAAAAGGCTCTCTCAGCTTGTGGCCTCTCTGTGCCCGCGTGGACAGGAGGCGTCTGTGTAAACTGTACTAAGCGGACCTTACGTACTCCCAGGGAGGGCGTAACATCACGCCTTGGTAACCAGTGACTATACCGTATCTCGTGGGCTCGACATGGTTGACGTCAGGCGGAGCCGTGAGGTGCGGTATTTGTCACAATTTTTTATATAAAGATGAATTGAAAAAAACTTTTTTTGCCCAAAATGAATTAAAAATAAAATCGTTAAAAAAATTTCCTTCTAAGGTGTACATGACCTTTAAGGATATTATGATCAGTTTATGAATAATGCGAATCAGCCCAATCTTCATCACCTAATTGACAATAACAGACAGTCAGGCTGCCTCAGAGACTCTAAATAGCATCATGGTTGTAAAAGTTGCAGGCAACATTTTAAAATGTTAAGGTTTATTAAGAAAAATATACTTGATCACGAACTAATATATTTGATGCATTGCTTTGAATAACAGAAACTGTTTCTGTGTGTTAGACAGGACCTGGGAACTGGATCACTGGTGATGAGGAGGTGAGGACATCAGAGAAGGAGATTTGTGGTACAGAGTGGAGCTGATGTGTGGCCAAAACATAAAAAAGCCAAGGGGAGATCTGTTTTTACCGTGGTCAGCTCAGGAATTGTACAGTCGTGGCCAAAAGTTTTGAGAATTACATAAATATTGGAAATTGGAAAAGTTGCTGCTTAAGTTTTTATAATAGCAATTTGCATATACTCCAGAATGTTATGAAGAGTGATCAGATGAATTGCATAGTCCTTCTTTGCAATAAAAATTAACTTAATCCCAAAAAAACCTTTCCACTGCATTTCATTGCTGTCTTTAAAGGACCTGCTGAGATCATTTCAGTAATCGTCTTGTTAACTCAGGTGAGAATGTTGACGAGCACAAGGCTGGAGATCATTATGTCAGGCTGATTGGGTTAAAATGGCAGACTTGACATGTTAAAGGGAGGGTGATGCTTGAAATCATTGTTCTTCCATTGTTAACCATGGTGACCTGCAAAGAAACGCGTGCAGCCATGATTGCGTTGCATAAAAATGGCTTCACAGGCAAGGATATTGTGGCTACTAAGATTGCACCTCAATCAACAATTTATAGGATCATCAAGAACTTCAAGGAAAGAGGTTCAATTCTTGTTAAGAAGGCTTCAGGGCGTCCAAGAAAGTCCAGCAAGCGCCAGGATCGTCTCCTAAAGAGGATTCAGCTGCGGGATCGGAGTGCCACCAGTGCAGAGCTTGCTCAGGAATGGCAGCAGGCAGGTGTGAGCGCATCTGCACGCACAGTGAAGACTTTTGGAAGATGGCCTGGTGTCAAGAAGGGCAGCAAAGAAGCCACTTCTCTACAAAAAAAACATCAGGGACAGATTGATCTTCTGCAGAAAGTATGGTGAATGGACTGCTGAGGACTGGGGCAAAGTCATATTCTCCGATGAAGCCACTTTCCGATTGTTTGGGGCATCTGGAAAAAGGTTGTCCAGAGAAGAAAAGGTGAGCGCTACCATCAGTCCTGTGTCATGCCAACAGTAAAGCATCCTGAGACCATTCATGTGTGGGGTTGCTTCTCATCCAAGGGAGTGGACTCACTCAAAATTTTGCCCAAAAACACAGCCATGAATAAAGAATGGTACCAAAACACCCTCCAACAGCAACTTCTTCCAACAATCCAACAACAGTTTGGTGAAGAACAATGCATTTTCCAGTAAATGGAGCACCGTGCCATAAGGCAAAAGTGATAACTAAGTGGCTCGGGGACCAAAACGTTGACATTTTGGGTCTATGGCCTGGAAACTCCCCAGATCTTAATCCCATTGAGAACTTGTGGTCAATCCTCAAGAGGCGGGTGGACAAACAAAAACCCACTAATTCTGACAAACTCTAAGAAGTGATTATGAAAGAATGGGTTGCTATCAGTCAGGAATTGGCCCAGAAGTTGATTGAGAGCATGCCCAGTCGAATTGCAGAGGTCCTGAAAAAAAAGGGCCAACACTGCAAATACTGACTCTTTGCATAAATGTCATGTAATTGTCGATAAAAGCCTTTGAAATGTATGAAGTGCGTGTAATTATATTTCACTACATCACAGAAACAACTGAAACAAAGATCTAAAAGCAGTTTAGCAGCAAACTTTGTGAAAACTAATATTTTTGTCATTCTCAAAACTTTTGGCCACGACTGTACATCATCGGCCTCTCCTGCTCCTCCTCCACTCTATCGTCTGTCTTCCTTAAAGGAATGTGTTGGCAGGAACAAACAATACTCTGCTGCTACTACTACTACACCTACATAGCTTCGCATCTCCTGCCTTGTCCTTTATGTTCTATACTGTATTGCTGCTGCTGGGAATCCTATTCTGCACGGTATAACAAAAATAAAACTGCTCCCACAAATGGGATTATTTTTTGATAGCTTTTGTATAAAGCCATAGCCAGGAGAGAGTAAGCTTATTTGTGGAGGAGACAGAGCAGCAGTTCCCACTGCCGCTTGCCACTAATCAGAACGACAGATAGGAAGGACGGCTGCAGATAGGAAGGACGTGTGGGTTAGCGGTAGGGCTGCAGATATCAATTATTTTAGTAATCAAGTATTCTATCGATTAATCCAATGATTAATCGAGTACTCTAATAAGAAAAAAAACTAATTAAAATAATATTTTCCTTTATAAAAACTGATCAGCCCGCTCCATGCCATCAGCTCCCCCCAGTGCCCTCAGCTCTCCCTATGCCATCAGTCCTCTGTGCCATCAACTCCCCTCAGTGCCATCAGCTCCCCCCAGTGCCATTAGCTCCCCCAGTGCCATCAGTCCTGTGTGCCATCAGCCCCCCATGTCTTCATTCCTCTGTGCCATCAGCTCCCCCCAATTACATTAGACCTCTGTGCCATTGCCATCAGCCCCTCCATGCCATCATGTCCTACAGTTCCATCAGCCACTCCATACCATGTCCCCCAGTGCCATCAGCCCCTCCATGCCATCATGTCCCCCACGCCCCCAGTGCCATCAGCCCCTCCATGCCATGTCACCCACTGCCATCAGCCCCTCCATGCCATTATGTCCCCCACTGCCATCAGCCCCTCCATGCCATCATGTCCCCCACTCCCCCAGTGCCATCAGCCTCTCCATGCCATGTCCCCCACTGCCATCAGCCCCTCCATTTCATCATGTCCCCCACTCCCCCAGTGCCATCAGCTCCTCCATGCCATCATGTCCCCCAGTGCCATCAGCCCCTCCATGCCATCATGTACCCCACTCCCCCAGTGCCATCAGCCCCTCCTTGCCATGTCCCCCAGTGCCATCAGCCCCTCCATGCCATCATGTACCCCACTCCCCCAGTGCCATCAGCCCCTCCTTGCCATGTCCCCCAGTGCCATCAGCCCCTCTATGCCATCATGTCCCCCACTCCCCCAGTGCCATCAGCCTCTCCATGCCATCTTCCCAGTGCAATCAGCCCCTCCATGCCATCATGTCCCCCACTCCCCCACTGCCATCAGCCTCTCCATGCCATGTCCCCCAGTGCCATCAGCCCCTCCATGCCATCAGCCCCTCCATGCCCCCTCCTTCCTTGTAATAGTTACCTTTTCTGGCAGGGTGCACGGCTGGCCGATATGGAGTCCGCAGGAGAAGGACCACAGCGTCTTCTTCTTCTTCTTCCCAACATGCACTGGGACCTGACGTCACACAGCGTCAGGCAGCGCACGCTGTTGATGTGTGCAGGCCAGGCCCAGGACAGTGCAGTGTGGTGCCGACGGGAGGCCACGGAGCGGTGAGCGATAGCCGGCTTCACTTCACTCACGCTCCGTAGTCACATGATCAAAACAAATCCTCGATGCAGGAAAACTGCATTTATTTGTGTCAATTACATTGAGTAATCGTTGCAGCCCTAGTTAGCAGCATTCAGGTGAATGTTTCACTACCGCTGCCCGCTCCAGAGTGCTTCACACATGCTGCCCGCCCCCCACTTCTTCCTTCTAGGTGGCTGGCTCCTGCAATGTGCCGACCATCATGATTTTGACACATCCGCTTTATAAGACGCACTGACTTTCCCCCCTCCACGCACATTGTGGGGAAAAAAGTCCATCTTCAGCTTTACAGACACTGCTGCAAGGTGAGGGATTATACCTCCAGAACCATCACCTACCTAAACAACCACTAGGCCAGACAAACATTAAATCAGTGTTACAGTGGACACTGTGCCTTCTAGTGCTGATCAATTGCCACACAACCAGCCACCATACCTCCTCAGTTGGCGCCAGAGAACAATTGCACTAAAGCCTGCTGCTAATGCATGGGCGTCACTATGTTAAAACATTCGGGGCCTGGGCCCCAGATGTTTTGTCCCAGGCCCCAAATGTACTGCCTTCTAATGAAAAAACAAGGCTGACTTCTGACCAGGACGCACTGCAGGAGCTGAAGGCCCTATGATGACATCACAGTCAGGTGATTGGTGCTAGAGGAAGAGCTTAGGAGGTGGAGAAGGACCTGCGATGATGTCACTGTCATGTGATCAGTGCTGGAGGGGGTGGAGCTAAGGTGTGAAGAGGAGAAGACCCTGACTGTGATGGCTTCTGTGACATGAGGAGAGGTAAGTGAAGGGAGAGATTCAGTGTGAGAGCCAGAGTAATGCTGGGAGTTGGAGTTTTCCTCTCACACCACCTCTGTATGTTAGGGCTGAAGGGAGGGGTGTTATTTACATGTGGAGTGATGTTATTTACATGGGACTGTATATTGGAGGGACTGAAGGAGGGGAGTGATATTATTTACATGGGACTGTATGTTGAAGGAGTTGAAGGGAGGGAAGTGGTTATTTACCTGGGACTGTATGTTGGGGGGGGGGGCTGGGGCAGGGTGATGTTATTTACATGGGACTGTATGTTGAAGGCAGCTGTGGTAGGGGATTATGTTCTTTACATGGGACTGTATGTTGGAGGCGGCTGTGGGAGCGATGTTATTTACATGGGACAGTACGTCGGAGGGGGCTGGGGGAGGCAGTGATGTTATTTACATGGAACTGTATGTTGGAGGCGGCTGTGGGAGGGAGTGATGTTATTTACATGGGACAGAATGTTACAGGGGTCTGAGGGAGGGAGGGAGGGATAATATTTACATGGGACTGAATGTTACAGGGGTCTTAGGGAGGGGAGTGATGTTATTTACATGGGACTGTATATTGGAGGGGCTGAAGGGAGGGGAGTGATATTTTTTACATGGGACTGTATATTAGAGGGGCTGAAGGAAGGGGAGTGATATTATTTACATGGGACTGTATATTGGAGGGGCTGAAGGCAGGGGAGTGATGTTTTTTACATGAGACTGTATATTGGAGGGGCTGAAAGGAGGGGAATAATGTTATTCATATGGGACTGTATACTGGATGGACTGAAGGGAGGGGAGTGATATTATTTACATGGGACTGTATTTTGGAGGGGCTGAAGGCAGGGGAGTGATGTTATTTAGGCTACACGCACACGAATGTGAAAAAATAGCCTTGTGAGAGCAGTTTAATTGGCGTCCATCACATGATCACATCAGGTCCTGCTGCATCCAGTGAGAAGCGAGTGTCCCCGTGTGTTAAAGTGGATTAGGTATGCTGGGGGTCCATATCGGGGACATTATTAATGCTGGGGGCCACTATGGGGGACATTATTAGTGCTGGGGGCGACTATGTGGCACATTATTAATGCTGGGGGCGACTATGTGGGACATTATTAATGCTGGGGGCCACTATGAGGGATATTATTACTGCTGAGGGCCAATATTGGGAACATTATTAATGTTAGGGGCCCCTATGGGAAACATTATTAATTCCAGGGGCCACTATGGGTGACATTACTACTGCTGTGGGCCACTATGGGGAAACTATGGGGAACCTTATTACTGCTGGGGGGCATTATGGGGGACATTATTTTTTCTGGTGGCCAATATTGGGGCATTATTTACAATTCGGGCTATTATGAGGGGTTGGGATAAGCCAAATAAATTAATCAGTTTTTAACAGCCAGATGGCGAGAAAATAGACGCACAAAGGGTTAGAAAATGGTCATAAAAAGGCTGACAGCGTGTCTGCTTTTAACGGCCTATTTTTCTTTTCACATTTGTGTGCATGTAGCCTTACATGGGACTGTATTATGGAGGCGATTTCGGAGTGAGTGATGTTTCTTACATGGGACTGTGTATTGGATGATGCTGAATGGAGGGAATGATGTTTTATACATGGGACTGTATGTTGGAGGGGGCTGAAGGCAGGGGATTGATGTTATTTACATGGGACTGTATGTAGGAGGAGGCAGGAGAGATGGAGTGATGTTATTTGCATAGGACTGTATGGTGTAGTGAGGAAAATGATATTATTTACATTGACGTGTATGTTGAAATGGCTGGGGCATTATAATTTCTGAACGCATTACAGGGAGGATTATAACTATAGGGGGCACTGCAGGGGGCATTATAAATACAGCAGACATTATAAGGGTCCTGATTGCTACAGGGGGCTCTATACGAGTGCTTATGCATCAGCATTATTACTACTGAGAGGTCTCTAGCTAAGATGTCTCTGTGTCACACTCTGAAGTTGTCCGGACCGAATGGAGAAGATGATAGAAAATGTCTACATCAGAGGAAACATCTGGATGTGAGAGATATGCGCTGCTGTATAGTCCTGTATGCATATGGCCAAGCCCCAATGCATATGGCCCAAGTTGACTGATGCACCCCCCACCCCCTTCCCCGCAAACACTAGCACTGAAGACATTTTGCTGTACTTGCTATACAGCAGCACATCCAGTGCCTCCAGGTGACGTCTCCTCTGATGTAGATCTTCTCTGTCATCATCTTCTTCAATTGGTCTTACAACTTCTTTTAGCTGCGCCTCGTCTCTGCACAGTGTGACACACAGACATCTTAGCTTCCTCATATTTCTATCATCATCCCCCAACCTGGAGTCTCCACAGTGTTATCCTGCCGCTCGCTGTGCCCCCCAATACCCCAAAATATGATCCTGAAAAAAAAAGTGATAATGCTCCCCAAGAGTGCCCCCATTAGTAATACTGCCCCCTACAGTGCCCCCAACAGTGCCCCCATTAGCAGAAGAGCCCTCCAGTATTATTGATGCCCTTACAGAGCCCCCAGTAGAAATAAGGCCCTCTATTGTTCTCCCAGTGGTAATAAAGCTCTCTACAGACTCCTTAGTAGTAATAAGGTCCCCCATAGTGCTCTTAGTACAAATAAGGCAGATCTATAAGTCCCATCTATAGAGCCCCCAGTGGTAATAAGACGCCTATAATGTCCCCTGGATTTATAATACCCCTACAGTGCCCCCAGTATTTATGTCTCTGCAGTGTCCCCTGTAGTTATATTCCTCCATTTAGTGTCCTCAGAAATTATAATTCCTCAGCCCCTCCACCATACAGTCCCATGTAAATAACATTGTTTCCCTCCCTCCGCCATAGAGTTCCATGTAAATACTGTCACACCATCTCTCCAGCCCCCTGCAATATACAGTCCTATGCAAATAACATCCCTCTCTATTTACAGCCCCCTCCAATATACAGTCCCACGTAAATAACATAACCCCCTCCCCAGCTGCCTTCAACATACAGTCCCATGTAAAGAACATCACCCCCTCTCCAGCCGCCTTCAACATACAGTACCATGTAAATAACATCACCCCCTCAATATTCAGTCCCATGTAAATAGCATCACCTCCTCAATATTCAGTCCCATGTAAATAACATCACTCCTTCCCCAAGACACCTTCAACATACAGCCCCGTGTGAATAACATCACCCGCCTCAATATTCAGTCCCATGTAAATAACAACACCTCAATATTCAGTCCCATGTAAATAACATCACCCCCTCCCCAGCAAACTCCAACATGCAGTCCCATGTAAATAACATTCCTCCCTTCAGCCCTAACATACAGTCCCAGTTAAATAACTACAGCATTGCTCTGATTCTCCCTTCACTTACCTTTCCTCATGTAACAGACCTCACTTCTTACCAGGACTTCTCTTCACTGCCGTCCTCTCTCCTGCACTGATTACATGATTACATCATCGCAGGTCCTTTTCAGCTAATGTGTTTAGAACTGGTCACATGACCTGTGATGTCATCACAGGTCCTTCAGCTCTTGCAGGGCATTAGATTCAATTGTATTGCCATCCTGAGGATGGCAATACAGTTCTATCTAGCTGGCAGGCAGGGCATTCGGGGCCTGGGACAAAACATCAGGGGCCCAGACCCTGAATGTTTTAATCTAGCAACACCCCTGCACCCTAGCAACACCCCTGTGCTACTGTATGTATTTTAAAGTTCTACATTGCACTTAGTAAAAAGGACTTTGTTACATTCAACTCTGGCCTCATTCGTTGGTGCTATAACTTTCACTGCAACGGACCCCAGGGAGCGATGGCCTGAGGTAGGACACCGTGACACAACTGCACTACAACCGGATCACTACCACTCCTATCCTCTACACCAGCCCCCATGAGGACTCGCTGCAAAAACAAAGTGTTGGTCATGTGTGCTAAAAAGTTCCACTTTTGTCCCCACAGAAAGGGGAGAAAGTCCTCCAGAGAGCGGGTGAGCAAAAGAAGAGTTTTAAATTTGTGGGATAACTGCTTTAATGCCTTCATACATGCTACTGTATTGTCAGACAAACCCACAATTTTCAGGGGGACTAGTCAACATTTTAATGTGTATGGAGAGCTCCAGACTCTCCCCTGACAGATGATGTTGGGGGAGAGAAGGATCGGGTCAACAGAAATTTTTCAAATGAATCATTTGTTTTCCTGCAGCGAGCCTCTGAGGAGCCAATGTAGCGGATGGGAGTGGTAGTGGTCCTGATGAGATGTATCACGATGTACTCCCTCAGGTTGTTGCTCCCTGGGGATCAGTGCAGTGGAAAGGTGGTTTGAAGAATCAAGGGAGAAGTAAAAGTATACAAGTCTCTGTTTACTCAGTGTAAAAGATAACTTGTAGTACATCCAGCAGTAGTTGGTAAAAAATACAATTCTGGATAAGTGGTAATTAATGCACCTCAGATATGCTATGTTGCTGATAACTGTCTCTTGTACCTCTGGCTAACAGCTATAAGCTGGCACTTGGATTTAGGTGTCCACCATATAACACAGGCTTGGAGTTAGTCTGGCCTGGTTGTTATCTAGGTGATGGGTGTCCAAACTGTATTCCCTCACCTGCTCTGTAAAGCTGTGACTTGCTGTTCACTCTGCTGGCTATCAATGCTGTACCTTTACAGTTATTCATGTGCCCTTGCAGTCTCTCTGGAGTAGTGGTCTCACAGGAGAAGTGGTTCACTTGATGGTCCCTTAGACCCTTGGAGCTCCAGCATGTGCTTCCTTCCTCCATAATAATCTCTTTATAATCAGCCCTTTCCTGCCAAGGGGAGGAAAGAACAGGGGGGTTAACCCTGTCCTTGCTAACCATACATGTTCAAGCTGGTGTACATAACATTAACAATATATAATATGGCATAAGCATTTGCAGATACCACCAGGTCTGAGGTACTAAACTCCTTGGAGATAAGTCTTTACCAGACATGTCTTTCTGCTCTCTCCCCATTGAAAACACATACATGCTCGTCTAAACTGGATATGTATGGGAGAGCTAAAAAACTGCTTAAAAAGAGATCGCCAAACAGCTATTGAAGGTGTATGGACACCTTTACTTATTCTTTCAGCGCAGAATGACTCATGTAACACTTGACTTCTTGAGTTTATAAAATCTCTAGCTAGACTTGACTGAGTCTGCATGAGAGATAAGGCAACAGACTGCTATTGTGGCCACTGATAGGAGTATTTAATTTTGGAGCTACACCTTCAGCGTGGGTGCCATGCACTAAGTACTTATTAATCATTGCTTACAATGTTATAATTTTGTATTGGTAAACAAACTGTATTCATCAGAAATTCTTGAACATCTGATAAGCCCCACCCACAAATGACTTGATAGCAGCCGTAAAAAAAAAACGCGTTTTATTAGCTACTAAGTTTCTTACCTCACAATGTTTGATTTGTTTTGAACTTATGGTAAAGTTAATTTGTTTATTACCTGTTTTTCACATCTGCTACTTACAGGAACATGTTCTG
Source organism: Bufo bufo (assembly GCF_905171765.1). Lineage (NCBI taxonomy): Eukaryota > Metazoa > Chordata > Amphibia > Anura > Bufonidae > Bufo > Bufo bufo. Next base: position 122,312,949 of record NC_053389.1, read on the forward strand.
ATCGATGATCTGTAACATCAATTACTTAGTCATTTTACTTGTTAATGTGACTTGGTTCTTGACATACTAATACATCAGGATTGAATGGACATCCTCACCAAGGACTAGTGAAGGCAACTGATTTCAGATGAATGGCTCCACTAAGTCCTGCATGAGACAGAAGTGAAGGTGTGGACCCCACATCAGTGGTGTGGACGATTGGTGAGGAAAACATGGATAAAGACGTTTCCCTTGCAAGTTCCGCAATACCTACCAAATAACTGTGCTTTACACTGCCCAAATAATACTGCCATCCATGTACTGTGTCCATAGGATGTACAGTCAAGATGTAAACAGATGCAGTGCCTCAAACCTGGGGGTATCTGTAATGTTTGGTTTGAAATGCAATGTTATGTCATGCTTGTATTGTTAATGCTATGTACTGGACATTTGTTCCAGCATGATCTGGCAAGGCCAGAGTTAACAATCCTGGCCCAGCCATCTCTTAAGCTTAGGGTGGGGAAAAGGCTCCTCACCCTGGTTCCAGGAGATTCCAGATAGAGTAGCTGTGAGAAGGGTGGAGGTAGGTGTCAGGCATGATGTGCTTCTCTCCCCCAGACTCCAGCTTGAAGCCCTGGAGCTTTGTACATCACCAAGAGCTCCAGGAGATTAATAAGAGAACGTTTTGAAGGAGGATTTGCATGGCCTCAGTGTACAGGTCAGCAACCCGATGGCCGTAAATGAAGGACCTTGGCACGAGCGCAGGTCTCGCAGGCTGCCACAAAACCCTCAACCGTCTTACGAAGAGCCGGCCACCAGAATCTCCGAGCAATGAGATCCACTGTGGCTCTACTCCCCGGGTGCCCAGCAAGGACAGTATCGTGGTGCTCCTTAAAAACCTTGTGTCGTAAAGCGAGAGGCACAAACAACCTCCCAGGAGGACAAAGTTCAGGAGCCTCTGCCTGGGCTGCCTGAACCTGTGCCTCCAAATCAGGATAAAGAGCAGAGACGACCACCCCTTCAGCCAAAATGGGACCCGGGTCTTCAAAGTTCCCCCCTCCCGGAAAACAACGTGACAGGGCATCAGCCTTCACATTTTTAACCCCAGGGCGGAACGTGACAACAAAATTAAACCTAGAAAAGAATAAGGACCATCTGGCCTGTCTCGGGTTCAGACGCTTGGCTGATTCCAAGTAGGCCAGATTCTTATGGTTGGTAAACGCGGTAATAGGGTGTCTGGCTCCCTCTAGCCAATGGCGCCATTCCTCAAAAGCTAATTTGATGGCCAACAACTCCCTATCTCCCACATCGTAATTTCTCTCTGCGGAGGAGAGTTTCCTTGAGGAAAAGGCACACGGTCGCCATTTGGCAGGAGAGGGACCCTGAGATAAGACCGCACCCACACCCACCTCAGAAGCGTCCACCTCAACAATAAAAGGTAGAGAGACATCAGGTTGTACCAAAATGGGAGCGGAAGCAAAACTCTCTTTGATACTAGAAAAGGCCTTAAGCGCATCTACCGACCAGGAGGAAAAATCGACCCCCTTTTTAGTCATATCAGTGAGTGGCTTAACAACAGAGGAATAATTCTAAATGAACTTTCTGTAATAATTGGCAAAACCCAAAAACCGCATCAGCGCCTTCTGATTCTCAGTAAGCTCCCAATCAAGCACAGCGCGGACCTTCTCAGGGTCCATGCGAAAACCAGAAGCAGAGAGAAGAAAACACAAAAATTTAATCTCCGGAACCGCAAACACACATTTTTCCAGTTTAGCGTACAATTTATTCTCCTGCAGAATGAGCAAGACCTGACGTAGGTGGTCCCTATGAGTTTTGAAATCAGGAGAAAAAATCAAAATGTCATCTAGATACACCAGTACAAATTTCCCCATTAAATGATAAAAAATGCTGTTCACAAAATGTTGGAAGACGGCCGGAGCATTCATCAAACCAAAGGGCATAACCAAATTCTCGAAATGACCCTCAGAGGTATTGAAGGCCGTCTTCCATTCGTCCCCTTCCCTGACCCTGACTAGGTTGTATGCCCCTCTTAAATCCAACTTAGAAAAAACTTTAGCCCCAACAATCTGGTTAAACAGGTCTGGGATCAGAGGAAGCGGATATGGGTCACGAATTGTGATACAGTTCAGCTCCCTGAAATCCAGACAAGGTCTTAAAGAACCATCTTTTTTCTTAACAAAAAAAACCCAGCGGCAACAGGTGACTCCGAGGGTCGGATGTGTCCCTTTCTCAGGCTCTCAGAGATATAAGTACGCATAGCGACTCTTTCAGGTTGGGAGAGATTGTATAAACGTGATTTTGTCAGCCTGGGATGAGATTAATAGGGCAATCGTACGGGGCAGCTCCTGGACACCACTCTCGGAAAACACTTCCGAAAATTCAGAGAGAAAAGATAGACAGTCTTGGTAGAAACATCTGAACAGTCTTGGTAGAAACATCTGAAAGAGACGCCGTGAGGCAATTCTCTCTGCAAAAGTCACTCCAACCATTTATTTGCCTTGCTTGCCAATCAATCGTGGGGTTATGTTTAGTGAGCCAGGGTAGCCCCAACACTAGAGGAGTAGGTAATCCGCTTAGGACGAAACATAGCATATCCTCAACATGAGCATTACCCACAGTTAAACGGATATTGTGAACTATACCCTTTAACGATTTTTGAGAAAGTGGAGCGGAATCGATAGCAAAAACAGGTATATCCTTTCCCAAAGTGCATACCTGGAACCCATGTGTTATAGCAAATTGATTATCAATGAGATTGACAGCTGCTCCACTATCTAGCGCCACCCTGGCAGGTAGGAGAAAATGGGAACTACAAGCAAACGGCAAACCTTCAATTTCAGCATCAACCTTGCCAATAGTAGCAAATGGAAAGTTTTTAGAGGGTTTTTTTCTTTTTGTTTCTTTATTAACCTCAGAAAACTCCCTGAATCTCCTAGAGGGGAAAACATTTATACCCCCACAACAGAAACAAACCCTCCTCTGAGAGCTGAATTCTCTACTATCAGAGGCAAGCAAACCCAGCTGCATGGCATCCTGCTCAGAGGGGATTGAGAGAGACTGAGGCCCCTGCGCACTGAATGAGACCGCCCCACTGTCCTTGGACTGAATATGACAGGAAGGAGTGGTCTCTCCTCTCTCTCTAAGACGCCTGTCAATACGAACAGCTAGAGACATGGCAGACTCCAACGAGGCAGGTCTCTCATGAAAAGCAAATGCATCTTTCAATCCCTCCGAAAGACCATGGCAAAATTGACTTTGGAGTGCAGCATCGTTCCAACCAGTATCAGCTGCCCATCTCCGAAATTCAGAACAATATATCTCTGCAGACTGTTTACCCTGGCATAAAAGACGTAGTTTAGATTCAGCCGGAGCAATACGATCCAGGTCATCATATATCTGCCCCAGGGCTACAAAAAATTCATCCACCGATCGGAGGGGCCGTGCCCCCACCGGCAACGAAAAGGCCCGAGACTGAGCGTTATCCCTGAGCAGCGAGATGATGATCCCCACCCTTTGCTCCTCATCACCAGAGGAATGGGGAAGTAGGCAAAAATGGAGTTTGCAAGCCTCTCTAAAGCGAGCAAAATTCTCACTACCCCCGGAGAACGTATTCGGAAGCGAGATCTTAGGCTCGGAACAAACTCCATGAACGCAAGCAGAACCGGTCACCTGAAACTGAGACACAGTTTTACGAAGATCTGCTACCTCCAGTGAAAGACCTTGCATGCGGTCAATCAAGGCTGAAACCGGATCCATGCTTAAGACGTAATGGCGGTTTATAATGTCACGAATTATGTTGCAGATAGCTGGAAGTTATGGATAAACATCCGACTGGCTTGATCCCAAACTAAGGAGCATAAAGGTGACCCCTATAAAACCCTAAGAACTCACCCTGACTGCTAAGCACATACAAGGGTCTCAGAGGTAGACGATTGCATGCCCTCGTATCTAGACTGTGTGACACCTGAAAACCCTATAATAGTGAGGGGACACGACCACCGGCTCCTTGCACTTAATACGGAGGGAGTCAGGGTCACCTAGAATCAAGCCAGCAAGGAAACACAATACATGAAAGGACTTATCTGAACAAGCAGCTACAGAAGTCTCCAGCAGTGAACACTTCAATTCAGGAAGTAGTATAAACTGCAAAGTGAGGCAGTATGGGAGGGAATATAAAGGAAAGAGGATTAGTCTAAATAGGTGACACCTGGGAGAAGGAAATGAGATGACAAAGTGAAACCAAAACAAAGAACATCATGCAAGAGGTAGAAAAGGACATCTGTCAGACCTTCTCACAGAAGTGGCGGTGACAGGTATCCAAGCTTAATGCATTCAAGATCCAGCTGTTGCGAATAGATAACAAGTTAAGACACCCTATGTACCGCAGATTAGTGAACACTACAGCCACGGTTGCCAGATTATAACTGCTAGCCAGAGATCACTGACACAGACACTTTAGTCAACAAAGGACTAATTAGAGGGCTATTGCTACAAACTGCTTTCTCAGCCCATGCTTGGATATCTAAGAAGAATTTGCACTGTGTACCAATAATTGCTGGATGTACTACAACTCCTATTGTGCACATGGTAAAGAAAGACTTTCGTTTGGTTTATCTGTACTGGTTATTGAGTCTTCTAACACTGCATGCTGGCCATTGCATTTCCATCACGTGCCCTGCTTGGCACCCACATAGACATTAACATCAAGGGCACCCCAAGCTACCATCAGGCAAGGATCTCACAGCTACAGGGTGTGCTCAGCGGGAACACATGGTGCCCCTTCTCGACTGCACCGACCCCAGGGAGCGATGGCCTGAGGGAATACGCATCATCACAGCTAGTACTCGCACCCTCTGCTCAGGTCCCCCAGGGGCTCCCTGCATAGAGTACACCCTCTTTGAATCCTATGGTTTTACATATCAGGACTTGACACTAGGGATCTAACCTCGCCGATATGCCGATAATGCGTCCAGCGCGCTCATGTTCCCTCAGCAGCACAGGGGAGAAGGAGTCACTCTCTCCCTTCCCCTGTGCCGCGCTGCCAATGATGAGAGACGGGAGGAGGAGGTGCGGGTGCACTGCGTCACCAATGATAATTAACGTCTAATACAAATACAGGAGGCGGTGCCCAGCCTATATGACAGGAAGCTGCGATCAGCGGCAGTTAAACCCCTCAGGTGCCACACCTGAGGGGTTGACTGCTGCCGCTGTTCGCAGCTCCCCGTCAGAGGCAGGGTGCCGGCTATGTGATTCAGCGCCAACACACCTGCCTCCTGTATTAAATTATCAATTATCATTGGTGGTGCAGTGCGCCCTTCCCAGTATTAAAAACATTGGTGGCGCAGTGCTCCCTCCCCCACCCCCCAGTATTAAAATCATTGGTGGTGCAGTGCGCCCCCCCAACCCCCCAGTATTAAAGTCATTGGTGGCAGTGGCCAAACGGTCCCCTCCCCTCCTCTTCATTGGTGATGCAGTGGCGGATTCTGATCGGAGCCCCAGCTGTGTAATCCTGGGGCTCCGATCGGTTACGATGTCAGCCAGGACGCTATTGAAGCCCTGGCTGCCATGGTAAGCTCCCTGCTGCTGTGTGTACTATGCACAGGGCAGCAGGGAGAGTGTGAAGTCCTATTCACCCTAAAAGAGCTCTATTAGGGTGAATAGGACAAGGGATTAAAAGATCCTAGGTTCTAGGGAGAAATAGTTATTAATTAAAAAGTAAAAAAAAAGAAAAAGTTACAAAAATTAATAAATATTAAGTATAAAGCACCCCCTTTCCCAATTTTATATATAAAATATATAAACAATAAATAAATAAACATACCAAATATTGCCACGTACAAAAAGTCCAAACTATTAAAATATTTTAAAATAAATCTCCTATGTGGTGAATGCCGTAACAGAAAAAAATTTTTTTTTTCAAAAATGAAAATGCACAGAATATCGATATAGGTTATTGGCTATCGACCTGAAAGTTCACAGGTTATCAGTATCGGCTCTACAAAATCGATATCAATCCCTACTGGACACACAGGAAATATTAAAAAAAATTATAATTCTGATCCTTAGAATGTCTTAAGGATAGGTAGCTACAACCTTTATTGAACACAAACACATGACAAATTCACCATTTAATTATCTGTTCAACAAAAATGAAGAAAATCAATAATCAAAAGGAGTGAGAGGTCAGATCTGTAGTATGTCTGCGCTCTGGATTACCTGGAGTAAACACGTAAATCAGAAAGGATAATCCTAAAACATAACATTTAATTCAGTATGCAGATAAAATCCGAAATATAGTGTGCGAAAACGAACATTGGGATACAGGGTTAATAACCACTAATCAATGTAAAAATGATTATCCCAAAATAAATACAATAATTTGAAGTGCACGGCGGCACTGAGTAACCAGCGTGTCCTACCGGTACCCAGGGACGGTCATCAGATGCTACACCACACTCTGTGTTTGATAGTTGCTCATCCTGTATGGATATCCGGATAAACATCAGGGAAAAACAAAAAGGCTGGCAATAATACACATGTGTGCAGGGTCCCTAGGCGGTCCCTATAGCTGTCTAGCCAGTCAGCCCTGATACTAAAGGTATGGTAGCAGCCTGACCACAGGGCACTCGTCCTTATAAGGACGACCCTGTCTGGAACCTGTCCCTCAATCTGGAATTCTATACAGGGCCGTCTTTGCCGCAGGGCAAAAGGGGCAGCTGCCCCGGGCCCAGTTGCTCATTGGGGCCCTGGCGGCTGGCCCAACTCGCGACTCTGACTCAGTCTCTATCTATAATCTAATATGCAGAAGCGCTTCAGCGCAGCACAGACAGTCTACTCATCACCACAGATGTCTAGACAACTTGAACTTACAGCGCCGAAGGCGAAGCACTTCGGCCCCCCGCCCCCGTCACTCACGTGGTAAAAGGGGGTGTGAGTGTCTTGTGTGAGTCATCACCGCAGCCTGGTGAAGCGCCACGGCGGAGCAGGCACCAGCAGGGACTAAGTCCCCGCCTCCGGTTCAGAGGCTAAAGGGATTGGCTGGCGGTGGTGAGTGAGTCACACACAGCCTCACGTGATGTGAGTTGTGACCACTTACCAGACAAGAAGTCCAGACCAGTCTCACTGACCTGCTGACCTGACCTACCTAATAGTACAGACAGTCAGGCAGCCAGCCAGAGTCGACCTGCCACTGCCGCGCCAGGAGGGGAGGACAAGACTGAGGAGGAGGTAAGCAAAAAGCAGTGGCACGCTGCGCATAGGCATTATATATATATATATATATATATATTGACTTTATTTTATATTTGAAGAAACCGGTCAGGACTCAGGTCACCAGATCCGACCATTCATAAATTTGTGGGGTATTATTATAGAGAGCCCCAGACGACAAGGGCAGGGGTTGGGTTCTTCTCTCTGTCTGACTCTGCTGCTGAACTGTGGCCTGGGGTCATCATTTGCCACATTTACTAATCTTTGCTCAGGGGGGCCCTCATGGTGTGGACTGGACTGGTCATTTTCACTAAGGAATAGTTTAACCATTTATGTGCAAAAGAGAAAATAAGAAGTCAGCTCCAATCAGATATCTGCACATAGACCAAGACTCTGGGTCTATGCAGATATCTGATTGGAGCTGACTTAGTGACCCCCTTTTTTCTCTTTTGAACATAAACGGTTAAACTATATTCCTTAGAAAAAAATGACAAGTCCACACCATGAGGGCCCCCCCTGAGCAAAGGGTGACACCAGCCATAGCAACGCCACTGCCTCTATCTGTAAGTCGCTGGAGTGCACGGCAGGCTCGCTTTTCTGAAGGAAGTGGAACTCTGAACTGTCTGAACTCTGAACGGCTGTACAGTCGGTAGTGGCATGTGACACATGTGGCAATAATAATGTGTCACCCGTGTCATGTCATGTGTGATGTGCATCCCAATTATGCCATACATACGTGTGCAGATACTGGTCCTGTACTCCTGTGAGGCTGCAAGGCAGGGGTGTGGACCAATCATGAGACTGCATGTGGAGGGCGTGATTGCATGCTAGGGTGCGGGAAGGCGGGATCCAGGGGGCACAAGGAAATCCTTGCCCAGGGTCCAATCAATATTAAAGACGGCCCTGATTCTATATGTCCCTAAAAATGCATGAAAAAAATCCCTACACACATGTTTCACTGCCAGGACATAGAGCAGTTCATCAGGGGAGATTAAAGAAAGTAAAGCAGATCGATCCCTAGATGAAATGATCAATCGCACAGACCAGAAATGACACGGTCAGTCAGCTGGTCTTGAGGTACGCCAAGATAGTCGGATCCTCCATGGGCTACCTCATAGATAAGAGGTAAAGGAATGATGCAGTATATGGATAAATATTCCTGCACATGGGACGCCAACTAACCCGGCATTCCCTCCTCATTTAAATAACTACCTGGTTCCCGCTGCTGCCACCTGTAAGATCCATGGCCAATGAGCGCACCCGCCTGCATGCACGTCAGCGCGGCGCATGCGTCCACCGCAGAATCGGAACGAGGCCTGGAGCGCAGGAAAAAGTGCCTGGTTGACATAGCACTCTTGCGCATGCGCGATCTCGTACTAGATATCGCGAGATCGTAGCAGCCGTCCAAGACGAAGCAACTACAATATCGATTCGGAAAATAGTAGTGGGTTGTAGTGGCTCACTCCTTAGTAGTTACAGGGTTGGTGCTGCAAGCTCATATAGAGGGAATCACCCCACCCTCTGTTAAAAAGTAAATGTAACAATGGAAAAATGGGCGAGCACTGGACAATACTAGAAGTTTTTGGTGTGTGATTTATATCAGTGAATTTATCGACTATAGACTAGTATTGAATATTTTATTATCATATATTTTAGCATTCAATACAATATCGACTATACTATTATATCTACTATAGTTTATGTGATTGTAGTTTTTGTATGTCATTGCTATAATACACAGTTTTTATTATTTTTATTACTTGAATTTTATGGGGATTTAATAATAAATATTTTCTGCATATGTCAATTTGGTTGCCAAGTGTATGAGTGCTCGCCCATTTTTCCATTGTTACATTTACAATATCGATTGCTTCATAATATTCGATGGTGGAAAAAACGATCGGACATTCGAAAATCCACCCGAATATTTTGAACCACAATCGGTTCTAATTAAAGATATTCGAGGCTCTTCATCCAATGATGGATAAAATCGACTAATGAACAGTGACACAAACACAAAGAAAGATCACAGTGAGTCAGTACCAGAGATAATCTTGTATCTAAGGAAAGGTCTAATTGGTGGTGAATACCAACCAATGAACATGATAGGTGGTAAATTTGTGAAACAATATCCAATAGATGACAGAGATAATGGCCCTAGGCAAGATACTGCCGACTTAAAGGGGAGGGGCATTATAGGTTAAATGAAGCCAATTACGCTGGTGGAGACGGTCACCAGGACAGATACTTGTCTACAGAAAGCAGCTATAATTCAGCTGTTCATTGAGACCTGTCGGAGTGACCGTCTGTAGGAGGAATATCCACCGTGACTCGCGCTGTAATAGGATCTTATCCTATCGTTTAGGGGGGCTAACAGCTTCGATGCCCATGACCTTGATGACCCTGGGGTTCCCTTGATGCAACTCGCATACGTGTCGGGCCACGGCAGTATCGCGCCGCTTTTCTATATCCAGGAGATGTTCTCCTATGCGCCTGCGTAGCTCCCGTTTCGTTTTGCCTATGTACTCTTTTTGACAAATACATGTTATTTTATATTTAACCCCACAGTTCTGCATGAATTGAAGCCAAAATGTGAAAGACGTGTGAAAAACTAAGTGCACCCCATGAATCTATAGCTTATAGGTCCAACTTTAGCAGCAATAACTTGAAGTAAATGTATTATGCATGACTTTATCAGTCTTTTGCATTATTCTGGAGGAATCTTGACCCACTCTTTACAATGTTACTGCAGATCATTAATGTTTGTGGGCATTCATTTACGCACAGCTCTCTTAAAGAGGACCTTTCACCGATTCTTACCCTATGAACTAACTATACAGACATGTAGAGCGGCGCCCGGGGATCTCACTGCACTTACTATTATCCCCGGGCGCCGCTCCGTTCTCCTGCTATGCCCTCCGGTATCTCCGCTCACTAAGTTATAGTAGGCGGAGATACCAGTCCCTAAGTTATGGTAGGCGGAGTCTGCCCTAGCGCTGGCCAATCGCAGCGCAGAGCTCACAGCCTGGGAGGTTATTTTCTCCCAGGCTGTGAGCTCTGCAATGCGATTGGCCAGCGCTAGGGCAGACTCCGCCTACCATAACTTAGGGAACGGAGATACCGGAGGGCATAGCAGGAGAACGGAGCGGCGCCCGGGGATAATAGTAAGTGCAGTGAGATCCCCGGGCGCCGCTCCACATGTCTGTATAGTTAGTTCATAGGGTAAGAATCAGTGAAAGGTCCTCTTTAAACCCCTGCCACAGCATTTCAATAGGATTGAGGTCTGAACTTTCACTAGGCTATTCCAACATCTTAATTCTTTAGTTTTTCAGCCATTCCAATATTGGTTTGCTGGTGTACTTGGGATCACTGTCCTGTTGCATGACCCAGTTTCATCCAGATAGATGGCCTCACATTTGACTGTAGAAGGCTTTACATGGAGTACATTGACGACTAAATGACTGCAAGGTGGCCAGGACCTGTCACTGCACAATAAGGTCCAAAATCATCACCCCCTCCACTACTGTACTTGTCAGTTGGTATGAGGTGTTTGTGCTGATATGTGGGCTTGGTTTTCATAAAATGTGGCACTGTACATTACATCTCCACTTTGGTCTTGTCTGTCCACAGAATTTTGTTCCAGGGGTCTTGTGGTTTGTTCAGATGCGTGCAATGCATCCAATCATTGGTGTCAGTGGAGCCTCTGCAGAGGGGAGCAAACGATGTGCAGCGAGGATAGAATACTTACCTTTCCATCCCGCCGGCAGCTGCATTTCTCCGCTGTGTGTGAAGCCACCGACACCTCCAGTTCTGGATGAGCTATTAGCCCTGTCAATCAAAGGGGAGTGTAATGAGCACTAGGGGAGCAGCTAGTAGTGGTGTTGAAGCTCTACAGCCCACTCCTTGGTCTTCCAACTATCTGATTTGCATAAAGTTAAAAATCCTCATATCTACACAACACTGCAACCTATAACGGTAATTAAGGTATTGTTTTAATCAGCATGATCAACCCCACCAGGCAATATGTCTGGTTTATGGGTTGATCATGCTAACAGACGCTCGTTAAGCCGTGCTTTCTGTTATTTTCAGACAAAAGGTGCTTTCTCCTGGCAAACCTTCCAAACAAGCCATACTTGTTCAGTCTTTGTCTATTTGAACTGTCCTGTAGAGTCTTAGACGTTGCTCTTGGATTCTTGCAATTTCTGTCAGCATTGCCCGTTCTGACCTTAGGGTGAATTTGTTGGGATGTCCTCTCCTGAAGAGATTGTCAACTGTTTTGAATGTTTTCCACTTGAGAATAATCGTTCTCGCAGTATGATGATGGACTTCAATTTGTTTGGAAATGGGCTTATAACTCTTCCCAAATTAATGGGCAGGAATAATTGCTTACATTTTTTTGATTTGTGTATGTATATATTTTTTCATCTGCGCAATGTATCATTTTGTGTAAGATTTTCTTGTGGTGCGGAGGAATTGCGGTTGTAGACACGCTACAGTATCTGGGTTTGGAGCATTTCCACCCGTTTAGGCCATTTTTTAAGTGAGTTTTTGTCTTTATGTGTATGGAATGTGTCACTTTTATTTGTAGGTAACATTCTTTTGCTTCTGTGTCACAGCTTTATCCTACCTCACAGTGCATTGGTGATACCACTATGGAGGCATGTGAGAGTCCGGCTGTGGGTTGGTTTCTAGCACTGATTCAGACCCTGTTCACACACCACAGGCGGTTTAGTGGTAGGACCCCATGCGTGCTGAGACACCGTGACGTGGTGCATGAGGGGCTCCGTTATGTTCCTGACTGGAAGATATTGGCAAAGTTCTCAGCTTTTAACATCGGCCTGAGGAATTAGCTAGTATTGTCAGTTGTGTATCATTTTGGTGCATTTTTTGCAGTGATTTGTGTAGGAATAATTGCTTCTCTAAGAACATTGCTGATGTCTTTCCTCGGCCTTGTGTTAACACACGCCTGAATGCTCTAGACCAGCAAACTGCCAAACCTTCTGCTTTTATACAGGTGGTCACACATGCTGATGATCAGTTAAACAATGGTATTTGATTGGCAGCACCTTACTGCTACTTACCATTTTGATTCCTATGGAAGAAATAAAGGTGTACTCATTTTTCACACACAGCTTCTACATTTTGTCCCATTTTTCGTTAAATAAATAATTACTGTGTAATTTGTAATGTGTTGTATTTATTTTAAAGGGGTTTTGTCATCATATAAATCACAAGTAGTAACACCTTTGGTAAAACATATACCACAAGCGGCTACTCAGCTGTATATCTCATGCAGTCAGAAGCCGCAGGTAGCAGGACATGTCTTATGTGCGGTCAATCAGGTGCAGTCATCACAACTTTGAAAGTGTCAGGTCTGTCTCAGAAACCTATTTTCCCATTGACTTCTATTGGGAAATAAGATGCTGCAGTTCCTAACTGCATCATGACTGCATCACGACCGTGCTGTGTATTCGTACTCTTAGGACCTTATGCCCAGTAGGCACTAGAATCTGCCAGGTTGGCCTGGTGCTGGAGCTGGTCCTGGATATATTTTTATGATGTGTCTGGCGATATTTATAGACAACATAAATGTATTGAGTCATTATTAAGATTCTGATGAATTATAAGTGGTTATTAAGACACTGACAGGCCCAAAAAGCATATTTAGGTATATATATGACAGTACAGGTCTTATAAAGTGTATTAGAATCATCTAAGTATCCCCCCTGTCCACCTTATAAATACAGTAAAATGAAGTTTTATAACCTGCTTTAATCGTGTTCAATCTGCCCAAGGGGCGGTGTTTCATCTCAGCTTGCGCCCAGCCAGCCTCGCCACAACTGCCGTTTGAAGCGTCGCCCAGCTCATCAATATTCACTTCGCTGGGAAGCGCACTAATCCGCACTAATCATATCGCGCCTGCGCACTAATTAACCCCTTTTCAGCTGTAACAGAGCAGCGCTCTGAAGCGCTGCTATGAACTGTGCCCGGCGCACGACCGTTTTTCCGTGATCCGTGACCGTTTTTTTGTCCGTGGGTCTTCCTTGATTTTTGGAGGATCCACGGACATGAAAAAAAAGTCGTTTTGGTGTCCGCCTGGCCGTGCGGAGCCAAACGGATCCGTACTGAATTACAATGCAAGTCAATGGGGACGGATCCGAATGATGTTGACACAATATGGTGCAATTTCAAACGGATCCGTCCCCCAAGTCAGGAGTTAATATACCATAGGATCGGAGTTTTCTCCAATCCGATGGTATATTTTAACTTGAAGCGTCCCCATCACCATGGGAACACCTCTATGTTAGAAAATACCATCGGATTTGTTACATCGTGAAACTCAGGTCCGACAGTATATTCTAACAGAGGCGTTCCCATGGTGATGGGGACGCTTCAAGTTAGAATATACTGAGAACTGTGTACATGACTGCCCCCTGCTGCCTGGCAGCACCCGACCACAATTAACCCGCACCTGAAGGGGTTAATTGTGTGTATCATAGCCCCCTGTAAGAGATCAGTGTGCGCCCCCCCCCCCGCCCCCTCTCTATTGTAATATCATTGGTGGCCAGTGTGCGGCCTCCGTCGCCCCCCCCCCCCCTCCCTCTATTGTAATATCATTGGTGGCCAGTGTACGGCCTCCCCCCCCCCTGCCCGATCATTGGTGGCAGCGGAGAGTTCCGATCGGAGTCCCAGTTTAATAGCTGGGGCTCCGATCGGTAACCATGGCAACCAGGACGCTACTGCAGGCCTGGTTGCCATGATTACTTAGCAATATTACAATATTAGAGGCATCATACTTACCTGCTGCGCTGTCTGTGACCGGCCGGGAGCTCCTCCTACTGGTAAGTGACAGGTCTGTGCGGCGCATTGCTTAATGATCTGTCACTTACCAGTAGGAGGAGCTCCCGGCCGGTCACAGACAGCGCAGCAGGTAAGTATGATGCTTCTAATATTGTAATATTGTTAAGTAACCATGGCAACCAGGCCTGCCATAGCGTCCTGGTTGCCATGGTTACCGATCGGAGCCCCAGCGATTAAACTGGGACTCCGATCGGAACTCTCCGCTGCCACCAATGATCGGGGGGGGCGGGAGAGGAGAGGCCGCACACTGGCCACCAATGATATTAATACAATAGAGGGGGGGCCGGGCCGCACACTGGCCACCAATGATATTACAATAGAGGGAGGGGGGGGCCGCACGCTGGCCACCAATGATATTACAATAAAGGGAGGGAGGGGGGCCGACTGAGGCCGCACACTGGCCACCAATGATATTACAATAGAGGGAGCGGGGGGGGGGGCCGCACACTAGCCACCAATGATATTACAATAGAGGGAGGGGGGCGGGGGAGGCACACACTGGCCACCAATGATATTCAAACTGGGGAGGGAGGGGGGTCTGCCCCCTGCTGCCTGGCAGCCCCTGATCTCTTATAGGGGGCTATGATATGCACAATTAACCCCTCAGGTGCAGCACCTGAGGGGTTAATTGTGCGGATCACAGCCCCCTGTAAGAGATCGGGTGCTACCAGGCAGCAGGGGGCAGTCATGTACACAGTTCGTAGTATATTCTAACTAGAAGCGTCCCCATCACTATGGGAACGCCTCTGTATTAGAATATACTGTCGGATATGAGTTTTCACGAAGTGAAAACTCATCTCTGAAAAAGCTTTTATGCAGACGGATCTTCGGATCCGTCTGTATCAAAGTATCCTACGGCTACAGATCACGGACGCGGATGCCAATCTTGTGTGCATCCGTGTTCTTTCACGGACCCATTGACTTGAATGGGTCCGTGAACCGTTGTCCGTCAAAAAAATAGGACAGGTCATATTTTTTTGACGGACAGGAAACACGGATCACGGATGCGGCTGCAAAACTGTGTATTTTCAGATTTTTCCACGGACCCATTGAAAGTCAATGGGTCCACGAAAAAAAAACGGAAAACGGCACAACGGCCACGGATGCACACAACGGTCGTGTGCATGAGGCCTAAAGCAGAGGCTGCATCGGCCTCTGAGAATCAGACTGTGCGCAGGCGCGATGCGATCCCGGCCAGTGAGGGTGCCGGGCGCAGGCTCTGAAGATGAGCCGGAGGCCGATGCCCATAGTATTGTATTGGGCATGTGCCGTATCTTGCGTCGGGGACACTAGTAGCCGCCCAGCGAAGTGAATATTGATGAGCTGGGCGGCGCTTCAAACGGCAGTTGGGGGAGGCTGGCTGGGCGCAAATTGAGATGAAACGCCGCCCCTTAGGCAGATTGAACACGATTCAAGCAGGTTATAAAACTTCATTTTACTGTATTTATAAGGTGGACAGGGGGGATACTTAGATGATTCTTATACACTTTATAAGACCTGTACTGTCATATATATACCTAAATATGCTTTTTGGGCCTGTCAGTGTCCCTTTAAGGCTACTTTCACACTGGCGTTTTGGTTTCCGTCTGTAAGATCCGTTTCAGGGTTCTCACAGCCGGATCAGGTGACATCACCTCTCAGGATCGCCTCTGATTGGTAGGTGGGCGGACGGCGGGAGGTTCAAATCTTGGCAGCACTGTGGATCTCAGCCAGCATCACCACATCTGTGCCCCATCACCCATCCGTGCCCCAGCACCCGATCTGTGCCCCAGCACCCCCATCTAATTAATTAGGGAAAGGCTAGGGAAAGGTTGGGCTAGGAAGGGATATAAAAGGTAAAGTTAGTGGGGGAAAAAACTTTGATTGCATCACCCTAAATATGGTGTCTGGGGTCCACAGCACCCTAGACCCCCGAGGGGTGCTGCCGCTTGCCCCCCTCCCCCCCACAAATTTTTTGGGGCGCAGGCATTTTTTATTTATTTTTCTGTGTGTACGCTGACTGTGGCCGGCACTCTTAGCGTCCGGCCACTGTTAGCGCATCGCACACCCCACCGCTGATCAACATCGGACAGTTGATCAGCGGTTTTTATTTTGTAAAAAAAAAAAAATTCACATTTTTTGCCCTTTTTTAGTTAGTCTTTTTTTTTTCTGTTAGTTTTAGGGATAAGTACGCGAACACCCGTGCCCCCACACACACGCACACTGAATAAAGATTTACACGCACACACTCACGCAGACACACACTCCCCTATGGCCCGCCGGATGTTCTCAACCGAGGAGGCATATGCCCAGCTTGCCTCCGAGTCCGAGAGTCCCAGTGAGGACGAGGATGACCCCACTTTCCTGTTGTCATCCTCGTCCTCCTCATCATCTAGCGATGATGATGAGCCCCCAAGGCGGTGGAGACGCCGCCAGGCAGAGCAAGGGGACCGCCATGATAGGGACCGTGTGGCCCACCCTAGTACGAGCAGCTCTGCGTACAGGTTCGTCTGCTCCACCATTAGATTTACCAGATGGTCACTGAAAAAAATGATTAAGGCTACTTACACACTTGCGTTCGGGGTTCCGCTTGTGAGCTCCGTTTGAAGGCTCTCACAAGCGGCCCCGAACGGATCCGTACAGCCCAATGCATTCTGAGTGGATGCGGATCCGTTCAGAATGCATCATTTTGGCACCGTTTGGCCTCCGTTCCGCTCAGCAGGCGGACACCCGAACGCAGTTTGCAGCGTTTTTGTGTTCGCCTCGCCGTGCGGAGCCAAACGGATCTGTCCAGACTTACAATGCAAGTCAATAGGGACGGATCCGTTTGACGTTGACACAATATGGTGCAATTTCAAACGGATCCGTCCCCCATTGACTTTTAATGTAAAGTCAGGAGTCCCCTATTAATATACCATCAGATCGGAGTTTTCTCCAATCCGATGGTATATTTTAACTTGAAGCGTCCCCATCACCATGGGAACACCTCTATGTTAGAATATACCATCGGATTTGAGTTAGATCGTGAAACTCAGATCCGACAGTATATTCTAACACAGAGGCGTTCCCATGGTGATGGGGACGCTTCAAGTTAGAATATACTGAGAACTGTGTACATGACTGCCCCCTGCTGCCTGGCAGATGCTGCCAGGCAGCAGGGGGCAGACCCCCCTCCCCCCTGTATTTAACTCATTGGTGGCCAGTGCGGCCCCCCCTCCCTCCCTCCCCAGTATTAAATGTGACCAGTGCGGCCCCCCTCCCTCTATATTTATTGGTGGCCAGTGCGGCCCCCCTCCCTCCCTCCCTCCCCAGTATTAAATGTGACCAGTGCAGCCCCCCTCCCTCTATATTCATTGGTGGCCAGTGCGGCCCCCCTCCCTCCCTCCCCAGTATTAAATGTGACCAGTGCGGCCCCCCCTCCCTCTATATTCATTGGTGGCCAGTGCGGATTCCCAGTATTAAATGTGACCAGTGCGGCATCCCCTCTCCCCCCCCCCTAATTAAAACCCCCCCCCCCCCCATCATTGGTGGCAGCGGAAAGTTCCGATCGGAGTCCCAGTTTAATCGCTGGTTCTCCGATCGGTTACCATGGCAGCCAAGACGCTATTGCAGTCTTGGCTGCCATGGTTACTTAGCAATAAATAGAAGCATTATACTTACCTGCGAGCTGCGATGTCTGTGACCGGCCGGGCGCTCCTCCTACTCGTAAGTGACAGGTCTGTGCTATAGGCAATGCGCCGTACAGACGGTGATTCCTGATGGTGAACTTGTCTGGTATACCCCAGAGCGATTTGAGAACGTGATTCCTGATTTTGTAGGCAAACTAGGAATCCAGATTTCCATAGTGGGCTTCACTGAATATGACTTTTTTAATCATTTTTTCAGTGACCTGTACGCCCAACAGTTCGTTGCTCAACACCCGGGCTCCTTTTTGGCTAGGCCCGGTGGCTGGACGCCGGTCAGTGCAGCCGAGATGAGGACATTTTGGGGCCTCGTGCTGCATATGGGCCTAGTCAAGAAACCTAGTGTCAGGCATTACTGGAGTGGGGACGTCCTCTACCAGACCCCACTTTACAGTACGGCCATGACACGCTCCCGGTTTGAGGCCATCCGGAAATGCCTGCATTATTCAGATAATGCAGCATGTCCCCCCCAAGGTGATCCTGCCTATGACCGCCTGTACAAAATCAGGCTGGTCATCGATCACTTTGGGGCCAAATTTGTACAGGCCTATGTACCTGGAAGGGTGGTTGCAGTTGATGAGTCTCTCATTGCGTTCAAGGGAAGACTCATTTTCCGCCAGTATGTTCCCTCAAAGCGGGCGAAGTATGGCGTGAAGCTGTACAAACTTTGTGAGAGTACCTCAGGGTACACTTACAATTTTCGTGTGTACGAGGGGCGAGATTCCCATATTCAACACCCAGAATGTCCCCCCACTCTGGGTGTTAGCGGGAAACTTGTGTGGGACCTTATGCACCCACTGCTAGATAAGGGTTACCACCTGTACATGGATAACTTTTATACTAGTATCCCCTTGTTCCAGTCCCTCGCCGCCAGATCCACGTCCGCTTGTGGGACCGTGCGGAAAAATCAACACGGCCTCCCTGCTTACCCCCTCCAGGTACCTATCCCCAGGGGTGAGACCCGTGCCCTTACCACTGGTCACATATAAGGACAAAAGGGATGTCCTTGTACTGTCCACAATTCATGGTAACGGCATCACCCCTGTCCCTGTGCGAGGTACCGCGGCAACGGTCCTCAAGCCCGTTTGTATAATCGACTATAATCGGTATATGGGAGGAGTTGATCTCTCTGATCAAGTCCTCAAGCCATATAATGCCATGCGCAAAACCCGGGCATGGTACAAAAAAGTTGCGGTCTACTTGGTGCAGGTTGCCTTGTACAACTCTTTTGTGCTGTCCCGAAGCGCTGGCAACACAGGGACATTCCTTCAGTTCTATGAGGCAGTCCTCAAGGCTCTGATCTTTTCGGATCGGGAAAGAGCAGGTAGGAGTACCTCGGGAACTGGAGGCGCCCGGATCGTCCCTGGCCAACACTTTCCAGGTGTGGTCCCCCAGACTGGAAAGAAGGGACGAACCCAAAAAAGGTGCAGAGTGTGTCACAGGAGGGAGATAAGGAAGGACACCACTAATCAATGTGACACATGCCCCGATCATCCGGGCCTCTGCATTATTGGTTGCTTCAAGGAGTACCACACTTCCATGGAGTACTACATTTATAATCCCCTTTTCCATTTAGCCACTGACAATCGATTAAAAACTATGGTTCTCAGACACCAAAATTTTTTTTTAAAAAAAGTTTGTAAAACTAAAATAATTTAGGCATCGCCGCGTCAGTAATAATCTCCTTTATAAAAATACCCCATGACCTAACCCCCCAGATTAACACAGTCAAAAAAAAAACTGCAAAAAAAGAACTTTTTTTGGCACCTTACATAACAAAAAGTTTAATAGCAAGCGATCAAAAAGTCATATAGCCCCAAAAATAGTGCCATTAAAACCGTCCCCTCATCCTGCAAAAAATGAGCCCCTACCTAATACAATCGGCTAAAAAACTTTTTTTTAAAATGACTCTTAGACTTTAGAGGTACAAAAAAAATGTTTTGTATCAAAAAGGATAATATAGTCTAAAACCTAAATAATTGTAAAAAAGTAGACTTATTAGGTATCGCCGCATCCATAAGAATCTCCTCTATAAAAATACCCCATGACCTAACCCCCCAGATTAACACGGTAAAAAAAAAAACTATGCCAAAACAGCTATTTTTGGCACTTTTCCATTTCAATCCGTTTTTTCCGGTAACAAAGCAAGGGTTAACAACCAAACAAAACTTTATATTTATTACCTTGATACTGCAGTTTACAGAAACGCCACATTTGTGGTCGTAAACTGCTGTATCACTAAAAGGCAGGGCGCAAAAGGAAAGGACCGACATGGTTTCTGGAAGGCCGATTTTAATGGCCTTTTTTATTGACACCATGTCCCTTTTGAAGCCCCCCTGATGCACCCCTAGAGTAGAAACTCACTAAAAGTGACCCCATCTAAGAAACTACACCCCTCAAGGTATTCAAAACTGATTTTACAAACTTTATTAACCCTTTAGGTGTTCCTCAACAGTTAATGGCAAATGGAGATGAAATTTCAGAATTTCAATTTTTGGTAACCTTACCTCACAAAAATGTAATATAGAGCAACCAAAAATCATATGTATCCTAAAAATAGTCCCAACAAAACCGCCACCTTATCCCGTAGTTTCCAAAATGTGGTCACTTTTAGGGAGTTTCTACTCCAGGGGTGCATCAGGGGAGCTTGAAACAGGACACGGTGTAAATAAACCGGTCCATGGGTTAAAATGGAAAATTTGGCAAAAAAATGAAATTCATAAATTTCATCTCCATTTGCCAATAACTCTTGTGGAGCACCTAAAGGGTTAACATAGCTTGTAAGATCAGTTTTGAATACCTTGAGGGGTGTAGTTTCTTAGATGGGGTCACTTTTAGGGAGTTTCTACTCCAGGGGTGCTTTAGGGGGGCTTGAAACAGGACACGGTGTAAATAAACTGGTCCATAAAAATCAGCCCTCCAAAAACCACACAACGCACCTTTCCCTCTACGCCCTACTGTGTGCCCGTACAGTAGTTTACGGCCACATATGCGTGGTGTTTCTGCAAACTACACCATCGGGGCAATAAATATTGAGTTTTGTTTGGCTGTTAACCCTTGCATTGTTACTGGAAAAAATGGGTTAAAATAGAAAATTTGCCCAAAAATTTTAATTCAGAAATTTTATGTCCATTTGCCATTAACTCTTGTGGAACACCTAAAGGGATAACGACGTTTGTAAAATCAGTTTTGAATAGCTTGAGGGGTGTAGTTTCTTTTTGAAAATTTTTGAAAAATTTCAAGATTTGCTTCTAAACTTCTAAGCCTTGAAACATCCCCAAAAAATAAAATATAATTCCCAAAATGATCCAAACATGAATTTGACATATGGGGAATGTAAAGTAATAACTATTTTTGGAGGTATTATTATGTGTTATAGAAGTAGAGAAATTGAAACTTGGAAATTTGCAATTTTTTACATATTTTTGGTAAATTTGGTATTTTTTTATAAATAAAAATGAATTTTATTTTACTTCATTTTACCAGTGTCATGAAGTTAAATATGTGATGAAAAAACAATCTCAGAATGGCCTGGATAAGTCAAAGCGTTTTAAAGTTATCACCACTTAAAGTGACACTGGTCAGATTTGCAAAAAATGGCCTGGTCCTTAAAGGGTTTCTATCACTTTGTTTCACCTATTTAGCTTTCAGACACTAGCGATCCGCTAGTGTCTGCTTTATCTAACCATCCTAATATAAGAGCTTATTGTCCTGCCGTTTAGCTAAAAAAATAACTTATATAGATATGCAAATGAGCCTCTAGGTGCTATGGGGGCGTGATTAGCACCTAGAGGCTCCGTCTACCTTAACAAACTGCCGCCGCCCAGCGCGTCCCTCCAGCCCGCCCATCTCCAGCTGAAGCGATCCTCTCCGTGCGCGTCTCTGTTCTGCGCATGCGCAGTGAATGTCTGATCGCTTCCCTGCTCAGACATCTCCACTGCGCCTGTTCCTCGGAGCACTATGACGTCATCGGCGCAGGCGCAGTGGAGATGTCTGAGCAGGGAAGCGATCAGACATTCACTGCGCATGCGCAGAACAGAGACGCGCACGGAGAGGATCGCTTCAGCTGGAGATGGGCGGGCTGGAGGGACGCGCTGGGCGGCGGCAGTTTGTTAAGGTAGACGGAGCCTCTAGGTGCTAATCACGCCCCCATAGCACCTAGAGGCTCATTTGCATATCTATATAAGTTATTTTTTTAGCTAAACGGCAGGACAATAAGCTCTTATATTAGGATGGTTAGATAAAGCAGACACTAGCGGATCGCTAGTGTCTGAAAGCTAAATAGGTGAAACAAAGTGATAGAAACCCTTTAAGGTGAAATAAGGCTGTGTCCTAAAGGGGTTAATATCCACCTCATGCATCATTTTTTACAGTGTGTCTGCAGTGTAAGTATGTCTTAACGTGTGCTCCGGCACAAACGTTCCACAGACTACCTCCCCCCACCACCATTATAAAGACAGACATCACAAGAGTGTTCTTTTAGCCTTCACTGGATGTTTATGCCCTGGGGTTTCCATCCTGAGCAATCAGTACTATTGGTATATCATACAATCAGCGTATACAATGCAGTATACATTACTTTTGGCATGGGTCCCTATTAGGATGCATTTCACTTTGCAATGGAATCATAACATCTATATGGACGAAAATGTAAAATGCAATAGAACTTTTTTTTTTCTGTGAAATCTGCACCAAAAATCTGTGACCTTTCCACCGTGACTGAACTAATCCTGGGCTGTAGACACTGTAAGTGAAGGGTTCATATAGCAGAACAGGTTGTACATCCAAATTATATATGTGAAAAGAAAGCGTATTGTACAAGATTCCTTTGTAAGTTATCATGACTCATATTCAGAAGGTTTAGGATGACTGGATCAGGTGCAAGATACGTCAACCATGACACGAATCCCGCTAAATCTCAGCTGGACGTCTTTTATGTAATTGCTTTAGAAAAAGACTGAAATCCTTTCTTTAAGGGCTCATGCGGTCCGCCGAAAAACAGATCCGCAAAAAATACAGATTTGCGGAACGGAACAGCTAGCCGTTCATAGAACAGTACTATCCTTGTCCGTAATAGGACATGTTCTCTTTTTTTGCGGAACGGAAATACGGACATACGGAAACGGAATGCACACAGAGTAAATTCCTTTTTTTTTTCCGGACCCATTGAAGTGAATGGTTCCGCATACGGTCCGCAAAAAAAATGGAATAGGCACGGAATGAAAATACGTTTGTGTGCATGAGAAGTGTAATGTAGTGAGTCTAGAAATTCTAGGTAAAGAAACTAAATGTTTAGTTGTTTTACACAATTCAACCACCTGTTATCACGAGGGGAAGTTACAGCTAGGCATATATTAAAGAAAACCTGTCACCACAAAATCCAATGCAATCTGCAGGCAGCATGTTATAAAGAAGGATAAGCAGACCAGAGTGATGTATATATTTATGCGGGGAAAATTCTGTAAAAACTGTAATTTATACATTTGAATCCGTGTTAATTTTGACTTTATTGTTCACGGGAGAAGTGTTACCAGTGACTGATAACTATCTCTGTATACACACTTACACAGAGACTGCTATCAATCACTGATAACACCTCCCCTGTGTACAGCTATCAGTGACTGACAGCTATCTCTGTATATACACTTAAACAGAGAATGCTATCAATCACTGATAACACCTCCCCTGTGTACAGCTATCAGTGACTGACAGCTATCTCTGTATACACACTTACACAGAGAATGCTATCAATCACTGATAACACCTCCCCTGTGTACAGCTATCAGTGACTGACAGCTATCTGTGTATATACACTTACACAGAGAATGCTCTCAATCACTGATAACACCTCCCTGTGTACAGCTATCAGTGATTGACAGCTATCTCTGTATACACACTTACACAGAGAATGCTATCAATCACTGATAACACCTCCCCTGTGTACAGCTATCAGTGACTGATAGCTATCTCTGTATACATAACAAGAAAACGTTTCAACACTGAGTAGATCATACGTTACTGCATCTTTATTCCAGTATTCACATGACAGGTAAAACATAGTGAGCGCCTCCCTCCACCTCCCATCAGATCAACATGTTTCGAACCTCCTGGTTCAAAACATCTTGATCTGATGGGAGGTGGAGGGAGGTGAAGCTCACTACATTTTAGCTGTCATGTGAATACTGGAATAAAGATGCTGTAACGGGGTGCCGAAGGCGCACTTGGTCTCCCATCAGCCGCAGACCTGTGTTTGACCTCGTTCCCAGGGCAGCTTTGCTAGCTGGGAGGCTCCCTGCTCCTAGGTCTGCCTTGAGCGCCGAGCTGATCACTCGGTGCTCGACTGGTCGGTCTGTCGGTCATGTGACGCTGGCCACGTCACATGACCCTCACTCCCCACTATAAAATTTGTGATTACAAGTCCTCTTAAACCTTGCAGGCGAAATGTAGTATTAAATGGTCAGTAATTCAGATGATAAGCTGGGCCTAGCAGACCACAGGGGCTGTCCTTTCTTCTGCCCTCCGCATTTTATTTGCAAGCCCATTTTTTTTAATGGTTCCATGGTCTGTATTTTGCGGACATATTCTATCTTTTTACAGAACGGACAAACGGATGCGAAAAGCACACAGATAATCAGTGTGCTTTCCGCATCTGTATGTCCATTCCGTAACAAGATGGCGTGGGCATGTATGGCTGCCAATGGAACTGGTTCTCTTGTATTTATTGATGATGTGACTGCTGACAAAAGCAGCAGGATGAATTCTGAAGTGTTTCGGGCAATATTATCTGCTCATATTCAGCCAAATGCTTCAGAACTCATTGGACGGCGCTTCACAGTGCAGATGGACAATGACCCAAAGCATACTGCAAAAGCAACCAAAGAGTTTTTTAAGGGAAAGAAGTGGAATGTTATGCAATGGTCAAGTCAATCACCTGACCTGAATCTGATTGAGCATGCATTTCACTTGCTGAAGACAAAACTGAAGGGGAAAATGCCCCAAGAACAAGCAGGAACTGAAGACAGTTGCAGTAGAGGCCTGGCAGAGCATCACCAGGGATGAAACCCAGCGTCTGGTGATGTCTATGCGTTCCAGACTTCAGGCTGTAATTGACTGCAAATGATTTGCAACCAAGTATTAAAAAGTGAAAGTTTAATTTATGATTATTATGTCCCATTACTTTTGGTCCCTTAACAAGTGGGAGGCCTAAATGCAAACTGTTGTAATTCATACACCGTTCACCTGATTTGGATGTAAATACCCTCAAATTAAAGCTGACAGTCTGCAGTTAAAGCACATCTTGTTTGTTTTATTTCAAATCCATTGTGGTGGTGTATAGAGCCACAAATGTTAGAATTGTGTCGATGTCCCAATATTTATGGACCTGACTGTATGTCCAAAGTCTTCTTGATAGGAGCAGTAATGTTATTAATTCCTGCAGTGAGATAATAGACATGGAATTACCAAAATAACAGGGCCGGTTTCAGGGGGTGGAAAACTAGGCAATTGTCCAGAGCTCACATTTCTTAGGAAGCCAACAGTCAGAATTTACCATTAACCCTTTTACTGCTCTACACCACCAGGCAATGGAAAATCAACCCCTAGATCACCAGGGATTTTAGTAAATGAAAATAGCATGCTTACTGCCTAAACTTCTTAAAGACTTTTGGTGTTGTTATGTTTCATTTTCCATGTCACTATCTATACTTTAAAGTAAATCCTAAAATCCTGCAGTTTTCGCACTGGCCATTAAACCTAATAGGTGCCACTTCTTGGTCTGTACACATCACATTTCAGCAGCTATCTCAATTATGACAGGTAGGGTTACAATGACAGACATCACCTATATATAGATAAGGATCCACCATTCACCATAGATGATATGACAGTTTATCTACTCCGTTCTGACATCTGCACAAATCACAGAGCATGTCTAGAACACTCTCCCATAGAAGTCAGGTGGCGTCTCCTCCTAATTATTGTGTCTATGGCTTTAATCTGTCTAAATGCTGTTAAGAACAGGCCAGACAAGATGGCCTCCCCCATAATCATGTTCAGGAAATAGAATAAAAACATCTACAATCAGAAAGTACCGTATTTTTTGCCCTATAATACGCACCTTTTTTTGGGGGGGGAGGGGGAAGAATAGCAGTGCGTCTTATGGGGCGAATGCTGCATTTTGCAGAATTTTCAATGATACTCCGCTCACTGTATATAATCGTATCTGTAATTGTAGGCATTGTTAATGTATAAAAATTCTGGGTAATCAGCGCCTGTATTACTTACAAGCGCTCGGTAGCAGAGAGGAGGGAGAAGGCAGGCCGGGAGGACGGGCACTGGCAGCGCGAGTCACTACGTCATGCGCCCACGCTGCCTGCTTCATTCATGAAGTGGGCGGCGCAGGCGCGTGACGTAGTGACTAACGCTGCCAGCGCCCGTCCTCCCGGCCTGCCTCCTCCCTTCTCTCTGCTACCGAGCGCTTGTAAGTAATACAGGCGCTGATTACCCAGAATTTTTATACATTAACAATGCCTACAATTACAGATATGATTATATACAGTGAGCGGGGCCCATGTAGTAGAATACAGTCACTGCACGGGCCCCGCTGTCATTATAAAAGCAGATGCAACCCCCACCCCCTATATTGGGGATCATTCACACTACAGGGACACTGTTATGGAGGGGATCTGTGGATGACACATAGCATAAGATGCTATATATGTGTCATCCACAGATCCCCCCCATAACAGTGCCACCCAGAGACCCCAATAAGAGCCACCCAGAGATCCCCATAACAGTGTCACCCTCAGATCCCCATAACAGTGTCACCCTCAGATCCCCCATAACAGTGTCACCCACAGATCCCCCATAACAGTGTCACCCACAGATCCCCCAAAACAGTGTCACCCACAGATCCCCCATAACAGTGTCACCCTCAGATCCCCCATAACAGTGTCACCCTCAGATCCCCCATAACAGTGTCACCCACAGATCCCCCATAACAGTGTCACCCACAGATCCCCCAAAACAGTGTCACCCACAGATCCCCCATAACAGTGTCACCCACAGATCCCCCATAACAGTGTCACCCACAGATCCCCCATAACAGTGTCACCCACAGATCCCCCATAACAGTGTCCTCAACAGATCCCCCATAATAGTGTCCTAAACAGATCCCCTATAACAGTGTCACCCACAGATCCCCATAACAGTGTCACCCTCAGATCCCCCATAACAGTGTCACCCTCAGATCCCCCATAACAGTGTCACCCACAGATCCCCCCATAACAGTGTCACCCACAGTTCCCCCAAAACAGTGTCACCCACAGTTCCCCCATAACAGTGTCACCCACAGATCCCCCATAACAGTGTCACCCACAGATCCCCCATAACAGTGTCCTCAACAGATCCCCCATAACAGTGTCCTCAACAGATCCCCCATAATAGTGTCCTAAACAGATCCCCCATAATAGTGTCATCCACAGACCACCATTAGTTCAAAACCCACCAAAAGCACACCTTTTGGTTCAAAATATATTTTTTCTTATTTTCCTCCTCAAAAACCTAGGTGCGTCTTATGGGCAGGTGCGTCTTATAGGGTGAAAAATACTGTAAAAGCACAAAATACTGCCACCCCACTGCAGCATTCAACACTATCACTGTCCTGAGGACAGCAATACAGTTGATTGCAGGAGGGTATTTTCTTCTGCCAGCCAGCTGTATAAGCACCAGATGCTCCTAGCATTAATTAATGATGAGAGCATCGCAATGGCATCAGCCCTCCTGGAAATTTCTATGGAAAGGTCTATGGCCAGTCCGCCCCTGGATCTATCTAGTTTCCATCAGGGAGACACAATAGTGCTGCATGCTGTGCTACTTTATGTGGATTTTTCATGGAATCTGTGGCAAAAGCCTCTAATGGAGGATCTCGTGCAGATTTGCACGTAACCCTAAAATGATGGGATGACCGGAGTAATGTTTCCTCACATAACAACAAGCATACTTTGGAAAACAATTGAGACATATCTGGAAATATCTAGATAACCATTTAGTCGTATATTGTGCTGTTAACTAAGCTAATAAATATTAGTGACTAATGCCCGGTGTTTGTGTAACATGGAAGGAATGCTCTATGATTAACTCGTTGTTTTCATGTAAGTAGCCTACCTGTCTAACCCCCGAGGGCTTCATCCTGCCGGGTTTTTAAATGCTCCTAATACGGTATTTGAAAAGAAGCCGCATTAAAAGCTTATGAAGAACCTAAAGTGTGACTTCAGTCACCACCAACATTAGCATCAAGGATCATTTTGTATTAAGGAGGTCATGAGGCTCCTCAGCTCAGGTTATCCCATGAATAATGTAAAAAAAAATGGATCCAGAGATCTCCCCATTCACTGACTCAATTGCTCTGCTAGATTTATTTCAAGCTGGCAGTTGAAGGATGGAACTGAGCACGTGCGTCCACCTCAGGAAGTGGCCAGACAAATTAGAAAAATAGCCAACAGCAGGTGGCGCTATACAGATACATTTTATTGAATAGTTCACTGGCTATACAATTTTTTTTGAATACATGCAATTGCAAAAGGTGCTGGTGTCAAAAGTGTATAAGGGGGCCTATGGCTGTCACTTTGTATAGTGGGCAGTTTTTAATAGCTTTTCATATGAGACACTTTATTTGGGAGAAAATGTCGTTGCAATTTTTAGGGTATGTGGCACACTATATTTGGGGGCCATGTGTCTGACACTGATGGGAGGAATGTGCAGGAAATTTCTGTGGACGGCCAAGTGTATGGTGGAACATCTGCCTGGCACTTTATTAGGGGGACTGTGGGAATGTGGTTATTGCTATATGAGGTGCTGACCCCGGAGCAGAACAATGGCAGGACCACCACAGCGCACAGTCCTGGAGCTACAGTATCTCTACATCTCTGTCAGCCCCATACATGCCGAAGCATTTGCAGAGATTATGTTGCAAGGTAGGACAAAGGAGCCTTACCCACTGCACACTGACACTGAGGCATGTCAGCTCATCTACTCTACATACAAGGGTGATATGTGGCGGGTAGTATTACTTATCCATTTTACGTCATGTCCTAATGTGCTCATTGCTGTAATGTCCCTTTAATAACTGCGGATCTGATAAGAAGCTTTATTTTGGCTCTATTCTATATGTGACACATAAGTTGATACTAAAGTTGCCGATTGCCATGACCTTCTGCACAGTTGGTTACACATATAACCTTACCTAATATTTATTGACTTTCCAATATTCAAGGTAAGAACAGAAAATCCTATAGTCAATGAGATATTATTACACAATGCACAAAGCCATAAATCAAGTGCCGATATTGTGGATCACAGCTCCACCCAAAAGTCAAAAGTTTTATATTACTTTGATATTTTATCCATTTACCCACAAAATGCTTTTTTCATGTTAATTAGCTGTGTCTGAGATGCAGGTCCTGTGGATAGGTGATAAACACCATTGTTTTGTGGGATAACCCCTTTAAAGGGCATCTGTCAGCAGATTTGTACATATGTCACTGGCTGACCTGTTGCATTTGCACTTGGCAGCTGAAGGCATCTGTGTTAGTCCTATGTTCAAATCATATGTGCCCGCATTGCTGAGAAAAATGAAGTTTTAATATATGCAAATGAGCCTCTAGGAGCAATGGGTGCGTTGTTATTACACCTAGAGGCTCTGCTCTCGCTCCAACTGCTGCACCCCCTGCACTTTGTGGATGGCACTGTTATGGGGGGATCTGTGGATGACACTGTTATGGGGGATCTGTGGATGACACTGTTATGGAGGATCTGTGGATGACACTGTTATGGGTGGATCTGTGGATGGCACTGTTATGGGGGGATCTGTGGATGGCACTGTTATGGGGGGATCTGTGGATGGCACTGTTATGGGGGGATCTGTGGATGGCACTGTTATGGGGGTGATCTGTGGATGGCACTGTTATGGGGGGATCTGTGGATGGCACTGTTATGGGGGGATCTGTGGATGGCACTGTTATAGGGGATCTGTGGATGATACTGTTATGGGTGATCTGTGGATGGCACTGTTATGGGGGGGATCTGTGGATGACACTGTTATAGGGGATCTGTGGATGACACTGTTATGGGGGTTCTGTGGATGACACTGTTATGGGGGATCTGTGAATGACACTGTTATGGGGGGATCTGTGGATGACAGTGTTATATGGGATCTGTGGATGACAGTGTTATGGGGGATCTGTGGATGACACTGTTATGTGTGATCTGTGGATGACACTGTTATGGGTAATCTGTGGATGGCACTAGTATGGGGGATCTGTGGATGGCACTGTTATGGGGGATCTGTGGATGAAACTGTTATGGGGGATCTGTGAATGGCACTCTTATGGGGCGCTGTGGCTAACACTGTTATGGGGCTGGTCTGTGGCTGACACTTAATGGGATCTGTGGCTGACACTGTTATGGGGGTATCTGTGGATGACACTGTTATGGGGCTGGTCTGTGGCTGACACTTATTGGGGTCTGTGGCTGACACTTATTGGGGTCTGTGGCTGACACTGTTATGGGGGTATCTGTGGATGACACTGTTATGGGGGTATCTGTGGATGACACTGTTATGGGGGTATCTGTGAATGGTACTGTTATGGGGGGATCTGTGGATGGCACTGTTATGGGGATCTGTGGATGGCACTGTTATGGGGGGATCTGTGGATGGCACTGTTATGGGGGATCTGTGGATGGCACTGTTATGGGGGGATCTGTGGATGGCACTGTTATGGGGGGATCTGTAAATGACACTGTTATGGGGGATCTGTGGATGACACTGTTATGGGGGATCTGTGGATGGCACTGTTATGGGGGGATCTGTGGATGGCACTGTTATGGGGGGATCTGTGGATAGCACTGTTATGGGGGGATCTGTGGATGGCACTGTTATGGGAGATCTGTGGATGGCACTGTTATGGGGATCTGTGGATGGCACTGTTATGGGGGATCTGTGGATGGCACTGTTATGGGGGATCTGTGGATGGCACTGTTATGGGGGATCTGTGGATGGCACTGTTATGGGGGGAACTGTGGATGACACTGTTATGGGGGATCTGTGGATGACACTGTTATGGGGGATCTGTGGATGACACTGTTATGGGGGGATCTGTGGATGGCACTGTTATGGGGGGATCTGTGGAAGACACTGTTATGGGAGATCTGTGGATGGCACTGTTATGGGGATCTGTGGATGGCACTGTTATGGGGGGGATCTGTGGATGGCACTGTTATGGGGATCTGTGGATGGCACTGTTATAGGGGATCTGTGGATGATACTGTTATGGGGGATCTGTGGATGGCACTGTTATGGGGCTTGTCTGTGGCTGACACTTATCGGGGTCTGTGGCTGACACTTATTGGGGTCTGTGGCTGACACTGTTATGGCGGTATCTGTGGATGACACTGTTATGGGAGTATCTGTGAAAGGTACTGTTATGGGGGGATCTGTGGATGGCACTGTTTGGGGGGACCTGTGGATGGCACTGTTATGGGGGATCTGTGGATGGCACTGTTATGGGGGGATCTGTGGATGGCACTGTTATGGGGGGATCTGTGGATGGCACTGTTATGGGGGGATCTGTGGATGGCACTGTTATGGGGGATCTGTGGGTGGCACTGTTATGGGGGATCTGTGGATGGCACTGTTATGGGGGATCTGTGGATGGCACTGTTATGGGGGATCTGTGGATGACACTGTTATAGGGGATCTGTGGATGACACTGTTATGGGGGATCTGTGGATGACACTGTTATGGGGGATCTGTGAATGACAGTGTTATGGAGGGATCTGTGGATGACAGTGTTATGGGGGATCTGTGGATGACACTGTTATGGGGGATCCGTGGATGACACTGTTATGGGGAATCTGTGGATGGCACTAGTATGGGGGGATCTGTGGATGGCACTGTTATGGGGGATCTGTGGATGAAACTGTTATGGGGGATCTGTGGATGGCACTCTTATGGAGGCGCTGTGGCTAACACTGTTATGGGGCTGGTCTGTGGCTGACACTTATTGTGGTCTGTGGCTAACACTTTTATGGGGGTATCTATGGATGACACTGTTATGGGGCTGGTCTGTGGCTGACACTTATTGGGGTCTGTGGCTGACACTTATTGGGGTCTGTGGCTGACACTGTTATGGGGGTATCTGTGGATGACACTGTTATGGGGGTATCTGTGGATGACACTGTTATGGGGGTATCTGTGAATGGTACTGTTATGGGGGATCTGTGGATGGCACTGTTATGGGGATCTGTGGATGGCACTGTTATGGGGGGATCTGTGGATGGCACTGTTATGGGGGATCTGTGGATGGCACTGTTATGGGGGGATCTGTGGATGGCACTGTTATGGGGGGATCTGTAAATGACACTGTTATGGGGGATCTGTGGATGACACTGTTATAGGGGATCTGTGGATGGCACTGTTATGGGGGGATCTGTGGATGGCACTGTTATGGGGGGATCTGTGGATAGCACTGTTATGGGGGGATCTGTGGATGGCACTGTTATGGGAGATCTGTGGATGGCACTGTTATGGGGATCTGTGGATGGCACTGTTATGGGGGATCTGTGGATGGCACTGTTATGGGGGATCTGTGGATGGCACTGTTATGGGGGATCTGTGGATGGCACTGTTATGGGGGAACTGTGGATGACACTGTTATGGGGGATCTGTGGATGACACTGTTATGGGGGATCTGTGGATGACACTGTTATGGGGGGATCTGTGGATGGCACTGTTATGGGGGGATCTGTGGAAGACACTGTTATGGGAGATCTGTGGATGGCACTGTTATGGGGATCTGTGGATGGCACTGTTATGGGGGGGATCTGTGGATGGCACTGTTATGGGGATCTGTGGATGGCACTGTTATAGGGGATCTGTGGATGATACTGTTATGGGGGATCTGTGGATGGCACTGTTATGGGGCTTGTCTGTGGCTGACACTTATCGGGGTCTGTGGCTGACACTTATTGGGGTCTGTGGCTGACACTGTTATGGGGGTATCTGTGGATGACACTGTTATGGGAGTATCTGTGAAAGGTACTGTTATGGGGGGATCTGTGGATGGCACTGTTTGGGGGGACCTGTGGATGGCACTGTTATGGGGGATCTGTGGATGGCACTGTTATGGGGGGATCTGTGGATGGCACTGTTATGGGGGGATCTGTGGATGGCACTGTTATGGGGGGATCTGTGGATGGCACTGTTATGGGGGATCTGTGGGTGGCACTGTTATGGGGGATCTGTGGATGGCACTGTTATGGGGGATCTGTGGATGGCACTGTTATGGGGGATCTGTGGATGACACTGTTATAGGGGATCTGTGGATGACACTGTTATGGGGGATCTGTGGATGACACTGTTATGGGGGATCTGTGAATGACAGTGTTATGGGGGGATCTGTGAATGACAGTGTTATAGGGGATCTGTGGATGACAGTGTTATGGGGGATCTGTGGATGACACTGTTATGGGGGATCCGTGGATGACACTGTTATGGGGAATCTGTGGATGACACTAGTATGGGGGGATCTGTGGATGGCACTGTTATGGGGGATCTGTGGATGAAACTGTTATGGGGGATCTGTGGATGGCACTCTTATGGAGGCGCTGTGGCTAACACTGTTATGGGGCTGGTCTGTGGCTGACACTTATTGTGGTCTGTGGCTAACACTTTTATGGGGGTATCTGTGGATGACACTGTTATGGGGCTGGTCTGTGGCTGACACTTATTGGGGTCTGTGGCTGACACTTATTGGGGTCTGTGGCTGACACTGTTATGGGGGTATCTGTGGATGACACTGTTATGGGGGTATCTGTGGATGACACTGTTATGGGGGTATCTGTGAATGGTACTGTTATGGGGGGATCTGTGGATGGCACTGTTATGGGGATCTGTGGATGGCACTGTTATGGGGGATCTGTGGATGGCACTGTTATGGGGGATCTGTGGATGGCACTGTTATGGGGGGATCTGTGGATGGCACTGTTATGGGGGGGATCTGTGGATGACACTGTTATGGGGGATCTGTGGATGACACTGTTATGGGGGATCTGTGGATGGCACTGTTATGGGGGTATCTGTGGATGACACTGTTATGGGAGTATCTGTGAATGGTACTGTTATGGGGGGATCTGTGGATGGCACTGTTATGGGGGGACCTGTGGATGGCACTGTTATGGGGGATCTGTGGATGGCACTGTTATGGGAGGATCTGTGGATGGCACTGTTATGGGGGGATCTGTGGATGGCACTGTTATGGGGATCTGTGGATGACACTGTTATGGGGGATTTGTGGATGATAATGTTATGGGGGGATCTGTGGATGGCACTGTTATGGGGGATCTGTGGATGGCACTGTTATGGGGGATCTGTGGATGACACTGTTATGGGGATCTGTGGATGACACTGTTATGGGGGGATCTGTGGATGGCACTGTTATGGGGGGATCTGTGGATGGCACTGTTATGGGGGGATCTGTGGATGGCACTGTTATGGGGGGGATCTATGGATGGCACTGTTATGGGGGATCTGTGGATGGCACTGTTATAGGGGATCTGTGGATGATACTGTTATGGTGGATCTGTGGATGGCACTGTTATGGGGCTGGTCTGTGGCTGACACTTATTGGGGTCTGTGCTGACACTGTTATAGGAGTATCTGTGGATGACACTGTTATAGGGGTATCTGTGAATGGTACTGTTATGGGGGGACCTGTGGATGGCACTGTTATGGGGGATCTGTGGATGGCAGTGTTATAGGGGATCTGTGGATGGCACTGTTATGGGGGGATCTGTAAATGACACTGTTATGGGGGATCTGTGGATGACACTGTTATAGGGGATCTGTGGATGGCACTGTTATGGGGGGATCTGTGGATGGCACTGTTATGGGGGGATCTGTGGATAGCACTGTTATGGGGGGATCTGTGGATGGCACTGTTATGGGAGATCTGTGGAAGGCACTGTTATGGGGATCTGTGGATGGCACTGTTATGGGGGGATCTGTGGATGGCACTGTTATGGGGATCTGTGGATGATACTGTTATGGGGGGATCTGTGGATGGCACTGTTATGGGGGATCTGTGGATGGCACTGTTATGGGGGATCTGTGGATGACACTGTTATGGGGATCTGTGGATGACACTGTTATGGGGGGATCTGTGGATGGCACTGTTATGGGGGGATCTGTGGATGGCACTGTTATGGGGGGATCTGTGGATGGCACTGTTATGGGGGGGATCTATGGATGGCACTGTTATGGGGGATCTGTGGATGGCACTGTTATAGGGGATCTGTGGATGATACTGTTATGGTGGATCTGTGGATGGCACTGTTATGGGGCTGGTCTGTGGCTGACACTTATTGGGGTCTGTGGCTGACACTTATTGGGGTCTGTGCTGACACTGTTATAGGAGTATCTGTGGATGGCACTGTTATGGGGATCTGTGGATGGCACTGTTATGGGGGGGATCTGTGGATGGCACTGTTATGGGGATCTGTGGATGGCACTGTTATAGGGGATCTGTGGATGATACTGTTATGGGGGATCTGTGGATGGCACTGTTATGGGGCTTGTCTGTGGCTGACACTTATCGGGGTCTGTGGCTGACACTTATTGGGGTCTGTGGCTGACACTGTTATGGGGGTATCTGTGGATGACACTGTTATGGGAGTATCTGTGAAAGGTACTGTTATGGGGGGATCTGTGGATGGCACTGTTTGGGGGGACCTGTGGATGGCACTGTTATGGGGGATCTGTGGATGGCACTGTTATGGGGGGATCTGTGGATGGCACTGTTATGGGGGGATCTGTGGATGGCACTGTTATGGGGGGATCTGTGGATGGCACTGTTATGGGGGATCTGTGGGTGGCACTGTTATGGGGGATCTGTGGATGGCACTGTTATGGGGGATCTGTGGATGACACTGTTATAGGGGATCTGTGGATGACACTGTTATGGGGGATCTGTGGATGACACTGTTATGGGGGATCTGTGAATGACAGTGTTATGGGGGGATCTGTGAATGACAGTGTTATAGGGGATCTGTGGATGACAGTGTTATGGGGGATCTGTGGATGACACTGTTATGGGGGATCCATGGATGACACTGTTATGGGGAATCTGTGGATGGCACTAGTATGGGGGGATCTGTGGATGGCACTGTTATGGGGGATCTGTGGATGAAACTGTTATGGGGGATCTGTGGATGGCACTCTTATGGAGGCGCTGTGGCTAACACTGTTATGGGGCTGGTCTGTGGCTGACACTTATTGTGGTCTGTGGCTAACACTTTTATGGGGGTATCTGTGGATGACACTGTTATGGGGCTGGTCTGTGGCTGACACTTATTGGGGTCTGTGGCTGACACTTATTGGGGTCTGTGGCTGACACTGTTATGGGGGTATCTGTGGATGACACTGTTATGGGGGTATCTGTGGATGACACTGTTATGGAGGTATCTGTGAATGGTACTGTTATGGGGGGGATCTGTGGATGACACTGTTATGGGGGATCTGTGGATGACACTGTTATGGGGGATCTGTGGATGGCACTGTTATGGGGGATCTGTGGATGGCACTGTTATGGGGGGATCTGTGGATGGCACTGTTATGGGGGGATCTGTGGATGGCACTGTTATGGGGGATCTGTGGATGGCACTGTTATGGGGGATCTGTGGATGGCACTGTTATGGGGGGAACTGTGGATGACACTGTTATGGGGGATCTGTGGATGACACTGTTATGGGGGATCTGTGGATGACACTGTTATGGGGGATCTGTGGATGGCACTGTTATGGGGGGATCTGTGGATGACACTGTTATGGGAGATCTGTGGATGGCACTGTTATGGGGATCTGTGGATGGCACTGTTATGGGGGGATCTGTGGATGGCACTGTTATTGGGATCTGTGGATGGCACTGTTATAGGGGATCTGTGGATGATACTGTTATGGGGGATCTGTGGATGGCACTGTTATGGGGCTTGTCTGTGGCTGACACTTATTGGGGTCTGTGGCTGACACTTATTGGGGTCTGTGGCTGACACTGTTATGGGGGTATCTGTGGATGACACTGTTATGGGAGTATCTGTGAATGGTACTGTTATGGGGGGATCTGTGGATGGCACTGTTATGGGGGGACCTGTGGATGGCACTGTTATGGGGGATCTGTGGATGGCACTGTTATGGGAGGATCTGTGGATGGCACTGTTATGGGGGGATCTGTGGATGGCACTTTTATGGGGATCTGTGGATTACACTGTTATGGGGGATTTGTGGATGATACTGTTATGGGGGGATCTGTGGATGGCACTGTTATGGGGGATCTGTGGATGGCACTGTTATGGGGGATCTGTGGATGACACTGTTATGGGGATCTGTGGATGACACTGTTATGGGGGGATCTGTGGATGGCACTGTTATGGGGGGATCTGTGGATGGCACTGTTATGGGGGATCTGTGGATGGCACTGTTATGGGGGGGATCTATGGATGGCACTGTTATGGGGGATCTGTGGATGGCACTGTTATAGGGGATCTGTGGATGATACTGTTATGGTGGATCTGTGGATGGCACTGTTATGGGGCTGGTCTGTGGCTGACACTTATTGGGGTCTGTGCTGACACTGTTATAGGAGTATCTGTGGATGACACTGTTATAGGGGTATCTGTGAATGGTACTGTTATGGGGGGACCTGTGGATGGCACTGTTATGGGGGATCTGTGGATGGCAGTGTTATAGGGGATCTGTGGATGACACTGTTATGGGGGATCTGTGGATGGCACTGTTATGGGGGATCTGTGGATGGCACTTTTATGGGGGCGCTGTGGCTGACACTGTTATGGGGCTGGTCTGTGGCTGACACTTATTGGGGTCTGTGGATGACACTGTTATGGGGCTGGTCTGTGGCTGACACTTATTGGGGTCTGTGGGTGACACTTATTGGGGTCTTATGCTATGTGTCATCCACAGATCCCCCCATAACAGTGTCGCTGTTTAGTGTGAATGTAATGGCAGCGGGGCCCGGTGCAGTCACTGTATTGCACCGACCCCGCTCAGAGTAGTAATACTTTGAATAACTGTAATAATAATAACGATCTTCACTTCTTCACTAACTATGTTGTGAGGCAGGAGGCCGGGCGGGCGGCCAGGCACTGGCAGCATAACTCACTACATCATGCGCCTGCGCCGCCTGCTTCATTCATGCAGTGGGCGGAGCAGGGGCGTCACTTAGTGAGTTACACTACCAGTGCCTGGCCGCCCACCAGGCCTCCTGCCTCACCATGTAGTAAGTGAGCGGGGCCGGTGCAATACAGTGACTGCCCCCCGCTGCCATTACAATAGGATGCTGCACACGTAGTGTCCGTGGAGTGTGTGCCGATGGAGCGGCTTCTGGCCGCACTGCGCGTGTGGGGAAGCGGGCGCATGCGCAGTGCGGCATAATGAGTAAGATAGTCGGTTCTCAGTGTGGACGGCTCCCCGGGATCTGTGACGGCTGCGCTGTCCCGTGTGCTCCGGGCAGAGTATAACTCTGACAGCCGCTGTGCCCAGCTCCTGGCGTCCTCCTCCCTGAGCGCTGCTGTCCCGCCGTTGTGCCCCCTCGCCCGGCTCTGCGACCTGGATTGGCCTGTGTGTGTGTGTGTGTCCGTCTGCTGCGCATGCGCACTTCTATAATCAGGACACACGCACGGACTCCAGCCCTGAGTACGTACACAGGACTTTTATTAGTATAGATAATATTTTCTCTTACTGTAATACTGACTTATATGTAGCTGTAATATGCGTCACTGGCACTGACTGGTGGTGCTGAGACTGCAGGCACTGTGACTGGTGGCTGATACAGCTGGCACTGACTGGTGGTGCTGATAGCAATGGCACTGTGACTGGTGGCTGATACTGCTGGCACTGATTGCTGGCACTGACTGGTGGTGCTGAGACTGTGGGCACTGTGACTGGTGCCTGAGATGGCTGGCACGGACTGGTGGTGCTGAGACTGCAGCTGATGGCTAAAACAGCTGGCACTTACTGGTGGCTGAGACGACTGGCAGTGCCACGTGGTGCTGAGACTGCTGTCACTGTGACTGGTGGCTGATACAGCTGGCACTGACTGGTGGTGCTGAGACCACTGGCACTGTGACTGGTGGCTGATACAGCGGGCACTGACTGCTAGGACTGACTGGTGGTGCTGAGACTGTGGGCACTGTGACTGGTACCTGAGATGGCTGGCACGAACTGCTGGCACTGACTGGTGGTGCTGAGACTGCAGCTGATGGCTGAAACAACTAGTGCTGACTGGTGGCTGAGACGACTGGCAGTGCCACGTGGTGCTGAGACTGCTGGCACGTTTTGGTGTCCGCCTGGCTGTGCGGAGCCGAACGGATCCGTCCTGACTTACAATGTAAGTCAATGTGGATGGATCTGTTTACATTGACACAATATTGGTACAATTGTAAACGGATACGTCCCCCATTGACTTTCAATGTAAAGTCAGGAGTCCCTATTTTAGGCTACTTTCACACCTGCGCTAGGTGCGGATCCGTCTGTAGTACTCTGCATACTACACCCGTATTGGGGAGACCTTTCATATGTGATATCTATCTGGCTATCCCAGAGTCTTAGCTTTATCTTTGGGTCATACCATTCTGCGCCACACATTGCGCAGTTTCATGGTGGTGTTTTTGATGCTGCTGGCCTTGTGCTTCTCCGTGTACTGTATAACATCCCGTTGTTCTCCAGATTTTTTTATATTTTATAATAAATGATATTTTGTGATACTATATTCCACTTGTTTGGTCTTTAGTTTACTCTGGATGTGGTACAAGTGGGTACTTTAGCTGTCTTAGTTGACAGAGCTGCCTTTTTGTAGGTTAACAGTATTTATATATATTCTTAGGCAATTCCTCATACATGGATT
Organism: Bufo bufo; assembly: GCF_905171765.1. Taxonomy (NCBI): domain Eukaryota; kingdom Metazoa; phylum Chordata; class Amphibia; order Anura; family Bufonidae; genus Bufo; species Bufo bufo. The sequence goes on from NC_053389.1 coordinate 122,352,651, forward strand.
TCCGAGCACGTGACAAAAATTGGTTGTCACAGTTGGGAACAGTATTTGGTGATACCACGGCACAGGACACGGAGAAATGTGATAGCAAGGAACTTAAGCTTAAGATCAGAGAGGCCCTGAAAAAACGGACCAAGCTGTGGTGGAACAAGGCCGCACTAGAGAATTACCTTATTAGGAATATTATACCACGGGGCCTTAGGGTTCAAATCTTTCCCACGTTGGAGGGGGAGGACCCCACATTTACCACCAAATGGGAGGAAACCCTCACTAAATGCTCTCAAACCCTTATCGAGCTGCTCATTGGGGCAGACCGTAGAGCTTTGGAGGCTGTGGAGAAGGACATTGACGGCCACAAGGACGGTATCCAGTTACTCCTGACCAAGGAAGAACTGGAGTCATTTGATAAAAGTTTAGAAGAAGATCTTGCCAAGTGGGAGCGGGAGATACAGTCCATTAAAACGAAAAAATTCCAGAGAGACCTGGGGGATTATCAGCAAAACAAAGTGTTTAAGTGGCAACGTACCAATCCTAGACCGGAATCCCGTTCACGCTCTCAATCCTTGGTGTCTTCAGCATCTGAAGAAGAATGTGGCGTGCCTTTTTTAGAAGGACGCCTGGCCGCGGTACGTGGTCCGGATCCCGAAAGGGCAGGGTACAATCTACGCACCCCAGTATACAAACGGAAACACTGGAACGGGAATGGCCGAGGGAAGAGAGTACAGAACTGAAGGTAATTAATCTTTCTACCATCAGTCTCACTACAACACAACAGCAAGTCCTCCAGAAGGGTTTATCCTTTTCCCCGGTGGGTAGATTTGACTACTTTGAAGTAGTTAAAGATTTGGAATTGTTTGCTCGGAAGCTGCTATTTAAGAAACATTTCAGTCGTGGTCGCGACGCGACTGCCTCGATGTCGCCGGCTGAGAGGCAGGCGATTCGCGACCTGGAATCCCTTTTAGAGGATCAGATGGCCAATGTACCTAGGAGATCCCCCGTACATCTGCACAGGCGCTCTCGTACATTCCCCCCCAAAACACTGTGCCCCGCGGTGGATGTCTTTGTGAAATTAGTTAAACGAGATCTTAATATAGACCATGTACATATTGGAAAAGACAATCTGACTCGTTCACAGAGACAGGCACTGCGGGAGCTACAGGAATTGAGAGATGTGGTGATTAAACCAGCCGACAAGGGGGGGAATGTCGTGATATGGCCTGTGCAGATGTATGAAAGAGAGGTTTTTAGGCAGCTGAACAACAGGCAGTGCTACTGTAAAATCGAGAAAGATCCCACCATACTTTATAAGAACGAGTTGGATGATATCCTTGTAGAAGCCTGTGATCAGGGCATTATCACCACCAAAATGATGGAAGGGCTGAGGGTTGACTTCCCGGTCAAACCCACTCTATATCTGCTCCCCAAGGTGCACAAGAGCCGTATTCATCCTCCCGGACGTCCGATCGTGTCGGGGATCGGCAGCTTGTGCACCAATGTGGGAAAGTTCATCGATTTTTTCCTCCAGAAGAGCGTAGAAACCCTCCCCTCTTTTGTTAAGGACACCACCGACATGCTGAGACGGCTGAATGGGATCCATGTTGATCCGGATGTGGTCCTTGTCACATGTGACATCGAATCTCTATACACAACTATATACCATGACCAGGGAGTGCGGGCATCCAGATCCTTTTTGACTATGTCAGATTATGATAACAGTTTGATCGAATTCATTCTGACATTGCTAGAATTTATGCTTACGCATAACTATTTTTTATTTAAGGACCGCCTCTTCCTACAGCTCCAGGGGACAGCTATGGGGGCATCTTGTGCCCCCTCATATGCCAACCTGTTCCTGGGGCTGTGGGAGAGAGAGATTGTCCAGGACACACCTGGATATGATGCCGCACTCCTATGGTCTAGGTATATAGACGATGTGTTTTTTCTATGGCAGGACACCATTCCAGCCTTGGAAAACTTTTTGGCCTGTCTCAACCATAACACACGTAACATCAGACTCACCTGGAAATACAGTCTCACTAATGTTGAATTTCTGGATATAATAATTATCAAGGGGCCTGACGGATATTTGTCCACTGATCTTTTTAGGAAGTCCACTGCCGTCAATGCCCTTCTCCACGCCTCCTCTGCTCACCACCCGAATACGATACAAGCAATACCCACAGGGCAGTTTTTAAGAACTCGCAGGATCTGCTCCAGTGAGAAGCAGTTCGAACAACAAGCAGGTGCTTTGACACAGCGATTCCTCGAAAGAGGTTATCAATATAATACCATACAGCGGGGCTACGAAAGAGCCAAAAAAACATCTAGAGACTCCTTGTTGGTGAGTAGAGCTCAGAAAAGGGATAACCGAGACACATGTGTGAGATTTATTACCCCCTTCAATACGAAATGGAGGTATATTCAGAACATTCTGAGGAGACACTGGTCGGTGTTGCACACAGATGGTGATCTGGCGGTATGCCTCCCTGCATACCCCCAGATCACTTGGAGGCGGTCACGCAATTTGCGTGACATCCTCACGAAGAGTCATTACGTCCCTACACCTAGGGGAGGTATCTTCGGCAGCAAGGGACCCAAGTGGGGGTCCTTTTCCTGCGGATCGTGTGCCGCCTGCAGATATATGATTCGTTCTACCGCCTTCAGTGACTCCTCAGGCCGTAAAGATTTTAAGATTGTACACAACATAAATTGTAACACTGAGGCTGTGATATATCTGATCACATGCCCATGTAATCTTTTTTATGTTGGTATGACAAAGAGAGCCCTGAAGATACGGGTTCTGGAACATGTTTGTAAGATCCGAGCAGCTGCGGAAACACCTGAGAGGGACTGGGAGTCACTGCAGGCGGTTCCACGACATTTTCGTAGGTTCCACGGGTCCGATCCAGGGGGGTTTACGGTGAAGGGTATTGACCGTATCCATCTAGGGTCTAGAGGCGGTAATATTAAAGTGGCTCTACTCCGTAGAGAGACTAGGTGGATTGTCAACCTAGATACCGTCACTCCGTACGGCCTTAATGAATCTAACAGTTTTTCTTCCTTTCTATGAATATTGCGCGAATTTTATCTGTAGGGTATATTTTTTCTTTTTGTTTTATCGTATTTCATTTTCTATAATATTGTTGTTTCTTTCTTTTTGAGATTATATCATTCATTTCTGTGTGGAATTGGTGATGATGGACAGAGTAACCTACTGGGATGACATGGTCGCCACAAGAGAGGACATTCGTCTAGATCTCCTAGCAACACAATTACATCATATTACTTTGAGTGTATATATTTGGTGGGGCATTCCACTGGGCACCGATATTTCATGTGTTGTAAACCTCTCTGACATACCTTGTTAGTGAGACCCTGTGTCCTGTCATTCCCATCGGTGTGGAGATTTTTTAGATATTTTATGTGTCCCGTGCCACAGGGGTGGGGTTGGTTCGATCGTAGCCCTTCTTGTGGGGTTGTGAGTGCCCGGGTCGACCCCGCATACGGCCTTCCTGCCGTCGGTGGTGCCGCCCCGGCCACTCGCACCCCACACCTGTTATTGTCCACTCTGCGACTCCTGCGGTTCCCTGTTTTTTGGGGGTTGGGGGTGTCTCGGTTGACCCCGCCGGCGGCTTTTTGCCGCCGGTGGTGTCACCCCGGTCACCCCTTCCCTATCAGGACTTTGAGGATTTTTTAATCATCCATGTTGGGTTGTGGGTTGGGTGTGCCCAGTGTGGCCCCGCGGGCTGTCTTTTGCTGCCCGGGGTGCCGCCCTTGTCGCCCCCCGCCCTCGGCCCGGACCATGGAGGGCAACTATGTCTTAGGGTCCTCATTATGTGGCTCTCAATATAACATTATCTTTGTCTATTAATTCAATGGGACGATTCCTTTCATCTGTATGAATTGTTGCTTTATTATGTCCAATGTTTTAGGCCTACATGCCCTTATGGTCCTTTTATTTTATATACATGTATCCGTTCTTTATTGGAGTGATTGTATTATCACGTATATTTTAGATTGAGATCGAGAGTGCATTGTATTATGGGCCAATTACGGGCCAGACTACACTATTACAAGCATGAGAACTGCCAACTGTATGCCTTTTGGATTATGGATAATAATGGCCACTTGTACACTACTGATAGCATTTCTTCACATATATGATGTTCTTATAGGAAAATTATTCACTTCTTATTCACTATGTATCTAGATCAATTATATGATCGTTATAATGGTATTGCGGTTCCAATTACATGGACCCCCAATACATCACGTTTTTTACTGATATGTCACCGTGCGGGCAGGTCACGGAGTTATACTATGGTTAGCCACTCCGCTGGGTCCATTTATATGGACCCCTAATATATCACTTTTTAATTCTATTTGTCACTGTGTGGGCAGGTCGTGTAATTATGCTATATTTCGCTATATCCATGATCATGCCATCACCTTATACTATATATTTCTTATTCTGTATATATCATTTTTATGCATTTTCCGTTTACATCACATAGTCACTGGCGGTTTTCTTTTTAGCACAGCGTTGCCTGTGGGTGTAGGACCCTGTGTGGATATAGCGGGTGTGCGCCTGTGGCAGTATTATATCTATTGTGCGACTTTTAGCTTCATCCCTAGGCCCTAATCTTAGCCGTTGTTTGCGGTTCACCTGCGTTCCACGGGGGTCGCGGGGCGCGCATGCGCTGGGCGACGCCATCTCGACGCGCTCCATGACGTCTGTCAGCGCCGCGCATGCGCGGTGTGCAGATGGGGACGCGCTGAGAGATGGCGCCGCGTATCATGGTGCTTCCCGCGCCCGTTTGTGTGGTCCGCAGGTGTGCCGCATGCAGGTAATTCTTTTCCATTGTCCCACCCCCACCATATGCTCTATATATACCCTGCTCATCTAGCATTCAGTACCTCCTGACGAAGCCGCTGAGGTGAAACGCGCGTTGAGGTCTCGCGCTCAGGGCCTGTCATTCATCCCACCACCATGTCTTCAGGTACGTCCCGCTATTAGCACGGTTCCATGCTGCGTGCAGGGCACCCTCGTATGTATCCACACTGGGGCCTCTGTACTTAGGCGCACGTTTGTTATTGTTATTTCAGCCTGTGATCTACATTCATTGTATTATTTTTTATTGGCTGATTGTGGTGCCTACATCATTTCCGTGCTTGCCAGCTACGGCTCTGGGTTTACCATAATTGGTCTGTGGTACTCTGCATACTACACCCGTATTGGGTCTATAGTACTCTGCATACTACACCCGTATTGGGGAGACCTTTCATATGTGATATCTATCTGGCTATCCCAGAGTCTTAGCTTTATCTTTGGGTCATACCATTCTGCGCCACACATTGCGCAGTTTCATGGTGGTGTTTTTGATGCTGCTGGCCTTGTGCTTCTCCGTGTACTGTATAACATCCCGTTGTTCTCCAGATTTTTTTATATTTTATAATAAATGATATTTTGTGATACTATATTCCACTTGTTTGGTTTTTAGTTTACTCTGGATGTGGTACAAGTGGGTACTTTAGCTGTCTTAGTTGACAGAGCTGCCTTTTTGTAGGTTAACAGCGGATCCGTCTGGTATCTGCACAGACGGATCTGCACCTATAAATGCAAACAATGGTATCCGTTCAGTGCGGATCCGTCTGCATAACAGCTTTTTCAGATCTGAGTTTTCACTATCGTGAAAACTCAGATCCGACAGTATATTCTAACACAGAGGCGTTCCCATGGTGATGGGGACGCTTCAAGTTAGAATATACTAAGAACTGTGTACATAACTGCCCCCTGCTGCCTGTCAGTACCCGATCTCTTACAGGGGGCTGTGATCCGCACAATTAACCCCTCAGGTGCCGCACCTGAGGGGTTAATTGTGCGGATCTCAGCCCCCTGATCGGGTGCTGACAGGCAGCACGGGCCAGACCCCCCTCCTTCCCCAGTATTAAAAGCATTGGTGGTCAGTGCGGCCCCCCCCTCCCTCCCTCCCCAGTATTAAAAGCATTGGTGGCCAGTGCGGCCCCTCCCTCCCGCCCCAGTATTAAAAGCATTGGTGGCCAGTGCGGCCCCCCCTCCCCAGTATTGAAAGCATTGGTGGCCAGTGCGGCCCCCCCTCCCTCCCCAGTATTAAAAGCATTGGTGGCCAGTGCGGCCCCCCTCCCTCCCTCCCTCCCTCCCCAGTATTAAAAGCATTGGTGGCCAGTGCGGCCCCCCCCTCCCTCCCCAGTATTAAAAGCATTGGTGGCCAGTGCGCCCCCCCTCCCTCCCTCCCCAGTATTAAAAGCATTGGTGGCCAGTGCGGCCCCCCTCCCTCCCCAGTATTAAAAGCATTGGTGGCCAGTGTGGCCCCCCCCTCCCTCCCCAGTATTAAAAGCATTGGTGGCTAGTGCAGCCCCCCTCCCTCCCCAGTATTAAAAGCATTGGTGGCCAGTGCGGCCCCTCTCTCCCCAGTATTAAAAGCATTGGTGGCCAGTGCGGCCCCCCCTCCCTCCCCAGTATTAAAAGCATTGGTGGCCAGTGCGGCCCCCCTCCCTCCCCAGTATTAAAAGCATTGGTGGCCAGTGCGGCCCCCCCCCTCCCTCCCCAGTATTAAAAGCATTGGTGGCAGTGGCCACAGGCTAACAACCCCCCTCCCCCCCCATCATTGGTGGCAGCGGAGCGGCATTTCCGATCGGAGTCCCAGTTTAATCACTTGCTTATAGCACAGACCTGTCACTTACCAGTAGGAGGAGCGCCCGGCCGGCCACAGACAGCGCAGCTAAGTATAAGCTAAGTAACCATGGCAGCCAGGACTGCAGTAGCGTCCTGGCTGCCATGGTAACTGATCGGAGCCCCAGCGATTAAACTGGGACTCCGATCGGAAATGCCGCTCCGCTGCCGCCAATGATGGGGGGAGGGGGTTGTTAGCCTGTGGCCACTGCCACCAATGCTTTTAATACTGGGGAGGGAGGGAGGGGGGCCGCACTGGCCACCAATGCTTTTAATACTGGGGAGAGAGGCAGGGGGGGGCCGCACTGGCCACCAATGCTTTTAATACTAAGGAGGGAGGGAGGGGGGGGCCGCACTGGCCACCAATGCTTTTAATACTGGGAAGGGAGGGGGGTCTGGCCCCTGCTGCCTGGCAGCACCCGATCTCTTACAGGGGGCTGAGATCCGCAGAATTAACCCCTCAGGTGCGGCACCTGAGGGGTCAATTGTGCGGATCACAGCCCCCTGCAAGAGATCGGGTGCTGTCAGGCAGCAGGGGGCAGTTATGTACACAGTTCTTAGTATATTCTAACTTGAAGCGTCCCCATCCCCATGGGAACGCCTCTGTGTTAGAATATACTGTCGGATCTGAGTTTTCACGATCTAACTAAAATCCGATGGTATATTGTAACATAGAGGCGTTCCCATGGTGATGGGGACGCTTCAAGCTAAAATATACCATCGGATTGGAGAAAACTCTGATCCGATGGTATATAATCGGCACACACGCACCCTGCTGTGTGTGTGGAGTGTGTGCTGCTTGGTTTGTGCGCGGCGCATGCGCACTTCATTAATCGGCACACACGCATCGGACAACAGCCCTAAGCACGTACACAGGGCTTTTATTAGTATAGATATCTAAAGCTTCAGGAGGTTTCTTTGCTCCCCTTGTTTTAGATCAGGAGAGAAACTGTGTACTTCATTGTGCTGCTGATTACAAGGGCATAGTGGCAGCGTCCATGCCGGCAAAATGGAAAAAGCATAGTCATGGAACAGCAGCTCACTCTCTGGCACAGTTACGTCAAGAGGTGCTAAGAGATTACTGATATAGTGTTCAACACCCGTATGTATGTACTGTAGATTGGCTGCTGTGTACATTTCCATATTCAGTGTATATATATATATATATATATATATATATATACACAATAAAAAAATTATATATATATATACACATATACACTCTTAATATACGTATATATGTCTTTAAGTGAAGTTCACTCTGCACCCTGACCACTCTGTGATATCACTGGTTAAGATGTGAGATTAAATTGGCACATGTTATAAAAATCAGTGCCCAGCTCAGAAGCTGAGTATGTACATTGGCAGCACACCAGAGCTAGACCTCTCCCTTTTAGTTTTGATTACATTCACTAGGTAGCTTAGGTTAGGGAATAGTTTCAGGCTTTTTTTTTTTTTTTCTAAATCTGTTTCGATGTGCCAATGGAGAGAGGTCACCTTTATTTTTGGCAACTATCTCTGCCTCTATGGCAAACAAATATGTTCTACAGTGAGGACTCAGCTTGAGAAACTAGTTTATGTTTCTATTGGGAGCAGCCCTAATAAACATGGAGATAAGAACTAGAGATATGATGCTGGAGATAAGAAGAATATATACTTAAAAAAAAAGAAAAAAGAAAGAAGATACAAAATATTCTTTGGGATGATAAGCGACGTCCTTAATACAATAGTTATGGGCAGGGCTGAAAACGTATTGGTCGTGGGTAAGACATGCCAAACCTGAACTATATGGCTGAGTTGTGCCTGGAGCCACGGGCGTGGGTAGGCCTGGAGAGGGCGTACCCTATTGGAGTGTGTGAAAAAAAGGGGATGGGAGGGAGGGGTAAGTGAGACACACCCCTGGTGGGTAGGAGTTACGGATATATATAGGGAACTTACGCCCTGCCCACAAATACAGGCTGATATCAGCCTTAATACTTATGGGCAGGGCTGAAAACGTATTGGTCGTGGGTAAGACATGCCAAACCTGAACTATATGGCTGAGTTGTGCCTGGAGCCACGGGCGTGGGTAGGCCTGGAGAGGGCAAAAAGTCAAGGACACTATGTTGACTAGACCAATTAATTCATATTTTCCAACACGCATGAACTATAACGCTAATGACTGAAAATCCTGAGAGATCTCCCTGTGTGGACTGGGAACGTACCTGCTGAAACAAGACGATTTCCAGCGCCCCGTTGATCGGGTAACATGAGCGGGGACCTGGTGTTTTGAGCTGACGATGTTGCCCCGATGTGGAATGAATGGCCCGCAATGACTCTTGAGTCGAACCCAAGACCTGCTGTCAGGGAGCGGATGAGGGACGTGAATTGGTTTAAGAGAGGGGCTTGTTCTTGGAGGGCAGGAGAGGACTGTCAGGAGGTGCTGTTTGCAATAGGGACATTGATTTATTGAGGATCTGGACTGGGCACCATTTATTCTGGGTGCGAAATATTTAACTTCCGTGGGCGGCCCTGTCTGATTTGTCTTGGTCAATGGGATACGGAGTATATAGTGGTTATTATGCCAAGACAGCTGTTCTACGCGGAGACAGCCGTGTCCCAGAGAGCTGCTAGTGAACTCCCCTGGCCGGGGGAAGCCATGGAAACATGGCCGCTTGAATTACCGCTGGAAAAAGGCCAAAAAGGGTTGCCGTCCAGTGCAGAAGACAATTCCCTGAACAACTCGCTGGACACTGGCCGTCCGCGGGCGGAAGCCTGCTTTGTATTTAATTTATTTTTATATTTAATATATCTTTGGAAGAGCGACCTGGGTTACTACGTATGACGTGGTGTTAGAGGCCTGCTGGCTCAATCCTGATGGCATTGGACGAAAGCTTCTGTTGGGAGAAACCGAAAGCTATGAACGCCAATATGTAAAATATTTCATCCCAACTGCCCTGAGTATAGAGAAGTCTAAACTATCGAACGCTTTCAACCCAGCTCTGTAATTCCTGGTCGTGTTTGGAGCTAACGACTGTCTTATGAGATGTTTCGCTGCTGAAACCGCCTTTACCCTTGTTGCGCGTTTCTTACCTTGTGGAGGCTTTGTCTGATTTGAGAACGATAGTGGCCGGAAGATACTTCTCGGAATCTGAGGGGAACATTAAGGAGACTGAATAACGTAGCCGTGGAAATCGGATGAGGACCACGAGACCCCTTGACCGTCCAGGAGCCCCCTAACTAAAGGGAGAGCCTGGATAGACTGAAGTGGGTTGTGGCAGCTTTAACATGACATATAGCGTGGTAACAGCAGCAGTTGGGCCTGACGGTCCAGTTGTCACCCAGACATTTAGCTTGTCCTGGGTGATCTAAGAGACAAGATTAATGGCATGGCATGCTATCGGCAGTAGCTGAACCTGGGCGGTCCCGGTGACATACGTCATTTAACATGGCCTGGACGATCCAGGTGACAGAGAAAGACATAGCTGGTAACGGCAGCGGCTGAACCTGGGCGATCCAGGTGACATGCAACATTTTATCATGGCCTGGACGATCCAGGTAACATACAACATTAAACTCGGCCTGGACGATCCAGGTGACATATGACATTTAACTCGGCCTGGACGATCCAGGTGACATACAAAGACATAGCTGGTAACGGCAGCGGCTGAACCTGGGCGATCCAGGTGACATGCAACATTTATCATGGCCTGGACGATCCAGGTAACATACAACATTGAACTCGGCCTGGACGATCCAGGTAACATACAACATTAAACTCGGCCTGGACGATCCAGGTGACATATGACATTTAACTCGGCCTGGACGATCCAGGTGACATACAAAGACATAGCTGGTAACGGCAGCGGCTGAACCTGGGCGATCCAGGTGACATGCAACATTTATCATGGCCTGGACGATGCAGGTAACATACAACATTGGACTCAGCCTGGACGATCCAGGAAACATACAACATTGAACTCGGCCTGGACAATCCAGGTGACATACAACATTGAACTCGGCCTGGACGATCCAGGTAACATACAACATTGAACTCGGCCTGGACGATGCAGGTGACGTACAACATTGAACTCGGCCTGGACGATCCAGGTGACATGCAACATTTATCATGGCCTGGACGATCCAGGTAACATACAACATTGAACTCGGCCTGGACGATCCAGGTAACATACAACATTAAACTCGGCCTGGACGATCCAGGTGACATATGACATTTAACTCGGCCTGGACGATCCAGGTGACATACAAAGACATAGCTGGTAACGGCAGCGGCTGAACCTGGGCGATCCAGGTGACATGCAACATTTATCATGGCCTGGACGATCCAGGTAACATACAACATTGAACTCGGCCTGGACGATCCAGGTAACATACAACATTGAATTCGGCCTGGACGATCCAGGTAACATACAACATTGAACTCGGCCTGGACGATCCAGGTAACATATGACATTTAATCACGGCCTGGACGATCCAGGTAACATACAACATTGAACTTGGCCTGGACGATCCAGGTAACATACAACATTGAACTCGGCCTGGACGATCCAGGTAACATACAAAGACATAGCTGGTAACGGCAGCGGCTGAACCTGGGCGATCCAGGTGACATGCAACATTTATCATGGCCTGGACGATCCAGGTAACATACAACATTGAACTCGGCCTGGACGATCCAGATAACATACAACATTGGACCCGGCCTGGACGATCCAGGTAACATACAACATTGAATTCGGCCTGGACGATCCAGGTAACATACAACATTGAATTCGGCCTGGACGATCCAGGTAACATACAACATTAAAACTCGGCCTGGACGATCCAGGTGACATACAACGCTAAAGTTGGCCTGGACGATCCAGGTGACATACAACATTAAACACGGCCTGGACGATCCAGGTGACGTACAATATTGATCTTGGCCTGAGTGGTCCAGGCGACAGATAATTTAAGTACGCGGTATATGTGGTAACTAAACTGATCGCACGCCACTGACGAATCTTCCCAGCCAAACCTGCGTTTGGAAAACGGGGAACCTGCCACGCGCAATTTTGTACCCCTGACACCTGCTGGCAGAGTGAATCCCCGCCTTCATGCCGAGACACAATTCTGACCTGCAGGGACCAAGTAGCTTACTGGCCCATGTGCTGTTGATTAATATATGTAAATACGCACACCAAAATTGCCCCTGATACAGGCTGAAAGCTGGGCTGCCGCAGCTTGGCGTAACGCCGGCAACAATGCCCACTGCTTCCCACCTGTGCCGCCTCTGCTATATAGCGTCTCTGCTGGGGCAATGATTTTATTATCCTTTTTTTTTTTTTTTTTTAAACTGGGGCGGATATTTTCGAATGGACATGTGGCGCGCTCATGGCCGCTGCAGGGAGGGGAAGGGGAACCCCCGTGCCTGCGACCCTGCTAGGACTGGGATGTGCGGTCCCCAAGTGCGAGCCTGGAGTGGACGGACGTGTGTGCCTTTCAAGGGGAACCTAGACTTGTACTCTTTCCCTAACTAAACATAGCTACCCCCGACTGCCCATTTCCTGCCACCGTAGGAGCTCCGGAAGGCAGAGCGAGCGGTGGACGTGTACAGGAGGGTCATTTCTTCGGCGTTCGGCTGAACATGCCTGTGGAGGCCCGGCGGTGACGTGTGCGTTCCACCGTGAACCGCACGCCATCCGCGAGAAGGGGAGACCGACCCGTGGCCGCAAGTATACGGCACGCTCCATTGGACAAGTACTTACCTGGTGACGGACCGGAAAAACACTTTAAGTATTGCACTATACCGTGTAGCGAAACGAAACTTTTGAAACAACCGTGATGCTTGCACGTGCCGGCAGCTGGATGTGGCTCCTCTTGAGAACGAAAACTTCTCTCAGGAAAGTCGCACTGTGCAAAGAATCGTACTGAAGAGAAAAACAGACGTGAAGCTTGCTGGGCAGCTAGGTGTGGCTCTTCCTACAGAGGTAAGTGAGACACACCCCTGGTGGGTAGGAGTTACGGATATATATAGGGAACTTACGCCCTGCCCACAAATACAGGCTGATATCAGCCTTAATACTTGTATACAGATGTAGCACACATTAACTTGACACAGATGTATGTTATACAGTGTATACAGTTGCAGGAAACTTAAAGGTGTTCTCCGAGCTTTTAATATTGATGACCTATCCTCAGGATAGCTCATCAATATCAGATTGGCGCGGGTCCGTCAAATGGCAACCCCCACCGATTAGCTGTATGAAGGGAAGGCGTGCGCAGTGTGCACGTGCCATCTCCGTTCTCTCTTCCTGGTCATTGCTGATATGTCTATGGGTGAAAGGAGACGGCAGCTGAGGCCCCTGACGATCTGATATTGACCTATCTTGAGGATCAATATTAAAATTGACACGAAAATACAGTTAAAAGTCAAGTTAAAGTTTGCTGCAAATGTTAAAGAGGTTTTCCGAGCTTCAGATATATCTTCAGGACAGGTCATCAGTATCAGATCAGTGGAGGTTCGACAACTGACACCCCCATGATCAGCTGTTTCAGGCTGCCGCTGTGCCAAGCCCATTTTCAGTGTATGGAGCTCGAGCAGACTGTGTAGTGGTCATGCTGGGGTCCTGTACCTCAGCTCAGCTTCCTTCCAAGTGAATGGGAGTTCATCTTCAGTAAACTACACAGCGCCTTCTGCTTCCTCTCTTTTTACTGTTTTCAGCACAACAGCAGCACAAAACAGCTGAGTGATCATCAATATCTGTAGTCCGGAGAACCCCTTTAACCAGACAACAGTCACAATAAAATCGGAAAAACCCTCCTACATCTTAGGCTGCATTCACACGTCCGTGGTGTGTTGCGGACCCGCAAATTGCGGGTCCGCAACACACCAGCCCGGCACCCCCATTGAAATGCCTATTCTTGTCCGCAAGCTGCGGACAAGAATAGGACATGCTCTATCTTTTTGCGGAGCTGCGGACCCAAAATCGGGGCCGCGCTCCGCAATTGCAGCTGCAGACAGCACACTGTGTGCTGTCCGCATCCATTCCGTCCCCATAGAGAATGAATGGGTCCGCACCCATTCCGCAAAATTGCGGAAAGGATGCGGACCCATTTTGCGGACGTGTGAATGGAGCCTTAAGTAAATACAGTTGGCGCACAACTCCAGTGACTGAAGTACATTTTAACCCTTTAGTAACATAATTAATTTTAGACTTAAAGTGGTTATTTAACCCCTAGAATGACCACCCAATGCCCGGGCCCCTGGTATACATTATACTTACCTGCTCCCCACAACCCCTTGCACAGCCACTATTTATGTAGTTTTTGTTATAATACTTGCATAATAAAAACACCTGTCTTTACAAAATATTCCAAGATAACCACGTAAGGGCCAATATATTAGACTGCTCTCTAGTGATAATCCTTATCATGAGAGAGGATATTTTTTCTCTCCTCCCTGCAACCTGTCAGCTCCCGCACTACCCCCTCCTCCTCCTGCCTGAGACCACAGCCAGGTGAAGAGGAGAAGGCTCCTTTAACTTTTCATATCTAGGGCTCTGTAGAAGATATGGGACTGGTCTTGTTTAAAAGCTGGTAATCTAAGTCGAGTCGGGATTAAATCAGCTGAAACCTGCTTTCACTTTAACTCCCAACTCTGATTTCTAAAGGTTATATTTCCCAATTTAGAGAAGATAATGTCTCATTTTAAGTATTTTTAAGTCTCGTTTTAAAGCTAAGATTGCCAGTTTTCAAATAAGACCAGACCCACATGTTGATCTTCAACAGAGCCCAATATATGAAGGGTTAGATTGGCCATAGACCTTACAGGGAAATTTCCCAGTTTGCTGGTACCTTTGGGGGCCACTCAAGCCCTCCTCTCTGCTGCTGACCCAGGACATAATGAGAGTGGTAATTAACGCTTTACACTAGCACGTCATAGGCCTAACTTCATGATGTATTAGTATAAACTCTTGAAGTCATCCAGGATAACACTCATATGATTAAGTAAGTCATGACTCCTCCTATAGTCATATTTGGATGCTCATGGAACCCAACACAAAAACTGAAGACACAATATTTTTTTATGTTTAGCTAAAACATTTTTATGTTTTAGCTAAATATTGATGGCTTTTTTGTGCCTCTTCCTGTGCTATATACTGTATAGGATGCTACATGTACTAGGTAAGAGATTTCAGAATTTACATATTTACCACACTGTGACATGTCATATAGATACTTGCCAACATTTTAAAAAAGACCTCAAGACGATTCTAAAAAGCAAATTTTTTGTACATTTTGACCTGCTCATTTATATAGCACAAGCTTCCCAACCTACGCAATCTGTGTGACAAAAAAAGTGCATATTATCCCTTTTATCTTACCACAAAATTAATACAGACCACAGACCAACTACAGTACTAGATCACAGACCATACTCTGCAGATACTGAAGGGGTTGGTCCACCAAATATCACCTATCAATGATAATGGGGGGGGGGGCGACTGATTCGACCCCTACTGAGTTTGAATGGAGCAATGGTCATGCATGCACACAAGAACTCAACTGATTGTCTAAGGCAATAGTACCTTCCTATCTCTGTTCCATAGAGAGTGGAATGGTAGTGACCACCTCTCCATTTAAATGGGTAACACTAATCAGTGGGACAGTGATCAGACCCCCTATTTCAATGTTTTTTTTAAAATTAATTTTACATAAAGGAAGGTACACATTACATTACAAACATATTATCACAATAAAGAAAATGTTACAATACAGAACATATCTCAATTGGCCAGCGCTTGCATGCAGTTAACAACTTCACACAGTAGGATCACATTTGTCACAAATAGGCTGCAATTTGTGCTTACACCATTGTCATTGAAGAACTGACAGTTACTTATGTGTACTGTGATAAAGCTAAGCAGACATCACTGTTAATCCTTATAGAACTATTTGTAGCTCTATATAAGGCTGAAGTAGTATCTGTGGAGGTGCGATATTTGAGGCACTTCCCAAATGGTCAGGTACTAAGTAAATAAAAAAAGTGGGGAAATATAAAAAAGAATTATAGAAAGGAAGAAAATAACAGAAAGATAGTAACCAGGGATGAGCGAACTTCAAGTTTAGAAGTTCAGGTTCAGGTATATGCAGAATTGAGTTATGGGAGTTATAGATTCCGTTACTACAGACCATAACGCAATTCCATGACGGAATGTATAATGGAACTCCTTTAGAGGCCTTTCGTTTATGCATTCCGTCATAATAGAAGTCTATGGCCAGCATAACGGATCCGTCCAGTTTCCGTTATGCAGGAGAGGACTCCTGCATAACTCCTGCATAACGGAATCTAGACGGATCTTTTATGTTGGCCATAGACTTCTATCATCCCTAATAGTAACCAAGAGAACAAAACCATTTAAAAACAGCAACCAGAAACGGTTCAACTTTTCAGGAAAGATAGCAGTTAAGATTATACATCCAGCAGTGACATGCATCTAGAGGATATCCACAGTGCCCAGGTTTGTAGGTATTTATCATAATTTCTATTACTTCTAGCTGACATTTTTTGGAATCTACAGTTAATATTGACTTTCCTTATTACGTGAGAAATTTCTGGGATTGTTGCAGATTTCCAATTACCAGCTATACTTTAGAGTAGTTCAAAAGGAAATCCCAGACTGCTGGGATTTCCTTTTGAATTAGACGCGGAGTTCCGCTCCTTCCCGCTGCAGCGCATATACAAGGTCGAGTGCTGGCTGATTCATAATTTAAAATATACTCTATAGTGGGGTAGTTAGGATATGGCATAAAATCAAGAGAAAACTACCAGGTCTAAATGGCAGTTTAATTCCTAGAATAGAGAATATGGTCTTGTCAACTTCATGCCACAACTTCGTAATGTAAAGGCACTCCCAGAAAATGTGTTGGAAAGCCTATAGGGCGTATAATACCACCTATATATGAGTTTTGAAAAGGCTTCGTGGTGGTCGGAACATGAAGAGCTTTTAACTGAAGTTATGCACGCGATCCCTTTTTCAACTTCCTTCTGTGGGAAATTTGTATGTTTCTGTTAATTGTGAATTAAAGGTTTTAATTCCCTTAATGGATTTACCCAATCGATTATCCTATATGAGGAAGTATTTTTTTTTGGTATCATTAACACAGTTTTATTGTGAGTGTGTATTTGTAGATATTTATAAAGGTCTGATTTGTGTTGCTTCGATGAAGAAACTTATGAAGTGTTTGACCTTTATATAGATCTTGTATATTTTTGATACCAGCTTGTATCCAATAAGGAAACTGATAAATATGGGATCACAATTTCTAAAGCTTGTTATGGTATAGGGAAAGGTTTGAGGACTGTGAATTTGGAGCATGTCCAGATATATAATTTCCGGATTTGCAGCGTATCTTTAACATTGGTAGAAGATTCATGCTACCTGGGTTCCCTATTGATGTGGTCAAAAGTAAAGTGTCTAATTTGTCAACTGCTTGTCTGCTTCTCGATGTTCACCCATAACTTATCCATTTTAAGATTCCACCAAGCCGCAGACTGGTCTAATATAGCCCCCATATGATAGGAATTGAGGTCTGGAAGACCTGGAACACCTGAGCTCCTGCTTCTGGTTCTTACTCCTGTACCTATTCTTGGATGTTTGTTGTTCCATATGAATTTGATAAGCTATGATTGGAATCTCTGTAGAGTGTTTTTCGGGATTATAAGGAGGATTATCCGAAAGTGGTACAATACCACTATAGCACTATCCTGCCCCACCAAGAGATTTCGAACATATTTAGGTGGTTAATTTTCTCCTGGAGGTTTGACATGAAAGGTTTGAAGTTATTATTTATTATATTTCTAATAGGATACGTTAAAATGATTCCCAGATATGGGATGCTATTGTCCTGCCAAACATAGGCCAATTTAAGCAATGCCACTGCTTCTTCTGTAGAGATAGTAGAGTTAAGTATTTCTACTTGGGATAGTAGAAAGCTTGGGTAGATGTATAGAGTCTAGGAAGGATTGGATGTCATCTATATTAGGCTGTATAGTTAGGTGGTCATCTTTTAGGTTATATAGGGATTTATATTAGTCACTGAAGTGATTTGCAATATGCTGTGGGTTCACTATATTGGAATTGTGAGAGGAGTTTGTTAGACATGCAATCTTGGATCTAGATTTCAAATGTTTTACCCAGTTGACCATAAGAGAGGATGCTTTGTTATTTTGACTATAGTAGTGTTGTTTAATTCTAGTGAGGTTATGTTCATAGTTATCCAAATGGATTAAGCGTATAGTGTCTGATCTGGATTCAGTGTTGTTGGTTGCTTTGTGTTCTTTCTCTGCTTTGGCAAGATTTCCCAATTTCTCTTTCAATATTCTCTGCTTCTGTTTTTTATGACGTGAATATGAGTAATTTAACTCTTTCGAGCTTTATCTTTTTTTTTCTTAATCTTATTTAAGAAGAAAAACCGGGAAAGATTTGGGCTGTAGATATTACATATTGTGTATATCACAATGTTTAGTTTACAGGTCCGAGCAAGAAACCTTCCCCTATTGTCACTGATTAAGTCTATTTTTTCAAAAGCAACAGTATCTTTGATCGCTTTGCTGACTTCAGCTGTTTTCTTGTCTGAACAGGAGTGGAAGATATGTGGGAATTGCATATGTTTGAGTCTACCTGAGTCTTCTGTAAGTAGCTCTTAAGTAGTGTCTCTTGAACATAGACAATATCTGCACCATTCATCTTAACTTCTTACATACGGATGGTTTAAGGCCTTTGGCATTGAGAGATGGTGTTTTAATAGTCATTGTGTTTGTCTGAGAAATGCTTACATAGACTTTTTTCTCCTTTAGGAGCTGGGAAGTGATCCATCCTGGTGAGGGAGGGGACATACAGTGAGGCTAGCTGTGGACATCCTGAAGAATAGCCTGTTGCTGAAGAATTCCGTTGGATGTATATTGAGGTGAGTAAGATTGCGGACCTAAAAAAACATAACATAACAGAAACAGGGACATAACAGCCCACTAGTGTGGGTTTCATGGAACAGAGAGCAATCTGTACGATCGTTAAGTGTAGGGGTACTGTCCTTGTGGATTAGTTGACCTCATTTAGACAATAGAAAGTCAGGTCTCAGGAGATAGAAAACCATTCTTCTTGGATGCTAGGTATATCCTTCTTGCTTCCCATAGTTTCAAGCTCTGTGGTATCCAGTTGCCACTGTTTAAGGAGCTTCTGACCTTGTTTCACATTTTGTATGATGCATAGAGTCCTTTCCCTATGTAGAATCAATTTGGTAGGGAACCCCCACTTTGGTACTACAAGAATACAGGACTTTGTTTCCTCTCAAACAGGCTGTGATTAGATTTGTTTTTTTCTTCTCAAGCATGGTTGCCTGTGAGAGATCAGTAAAAAGAGAAACTTGCTGAAAGGGTAATGGCAAAGAATGCAGTTTTCTTGCTGCCGCCATGACTTCCTCCTTAATATGATAAAAGTGAATGCGAGCGAGGACATATCTAAGATTCAGCAACCTGACACCGCTTCCCCTGCTGCTCTTTCTTATGGTGGCTTATACTTTTCTCATACCCCCATACCGGATAACAGACATGGTTGTAGAGGCGGCGTACTTCTTTACCAAAAATTTACTTCCCAGGTCATTCCCAAAGTACCATCACTCTCAATCCCATATTTTGAGGTTCACACCATCAAACTCTTCCATCCAGTCTTCCTGAGAGTAGTGGTTGTATACTGATTCCCTGGCTCACCCACCCAATTCATTGATTACTGTTCTGCCGGGCTGTCACGCTTCCTGTCCTCAGAATCACCCACTCTCATTTTGGGCGACTTTAACATCCCCATAGACAGTCCTTTCTGCCTACAAGCTTCTATCTCTAGCCTCCACTCTTGGCCTTTCACAACTTTCACACTCTCAGACACATAAAGAAGGTAACACACTTGCCCTGTTTTTTTCCATCTCTCTTGGTTTCTGACTTTACTACCTCTCCCCTCCTGGTCTTTGTCCACTACATTCTCTCCTTCACATCCTTATCTATCTCAGCACACTCCTACTTATCACACATTTGGAAATTTACATGCCATAGACACTAAGAAACTTACAGACTCTCTACAGTTATCACTGTCCCAACCTCTTCCCTGTCCTAAACTGGCTGCAAAGCACTATAATGACACCCTCAGAAGTGCCCTGGATGAAGTAGCGCCTCCTATACTCAGAAACTCTAAGCAGAGACAAAAGCAACCCTGGTACACACATTTGATTTCTTCGACATTGCTTCAGGAGTGCTGCATGCCTATGGAGAAAAACTGATACACTAAAAGATTTCCTACATCACAAATTTATGTTGAGAACTTATAACTATTAGTGTTGATCGAGCACCAAAGTGCTCGGGTGCTCTGGCAGAACACATAGGGATGCTTGGGTGCTCTACAGAGCACCTGAGAATAATGGAAGTCAATGGGAGAACCCAAGCATTAAACCAGGCACCCCCTGCTCTGAAGAGGAGAGGGTGTCTGGTTTACAAAAAAAGGTTAGAATTTGATGGAAACACCACCAATGTGCAAGTATGTGCAAGCCAACAATCTATCCATGAGACAGATACAGTCAGCACACCTTACAATGGCAGCCTTGTACACTACGAGACATTCCAAACCAGCTTTTATTATTTCCTCAGAATATTTACTATCTATTACTCATAAACGTTCCATTTCATCATCAGACTTTATTGCATATTTTCTTATCAAGTTCTATAACTCCTAAATGTTCTATCCCGTCTGAGGCATTCCAAACCTCAAAGTTGATTCATATCTGTTGGACAGCTTGGGTGGACCTGCGCACCTACACGCACCTAAAGAATTATTAGGAACACCTGTTCTATTTCTCATTAATGCAATTATCTAGTCAACCAATCACATGGCAGTTGCTTCAATGCATTTAGGGGGGTGGTCCTGGTCAAGACAATCTCCTGAACTCCAAACTGAATGTCAGAATGGGAAAGAAAGGTGATTTAAGCAATTTTGAGAGTGGCATGGTTGTTGGTGCCAGACGGGCCGGTCTGAGTATTTCACAATCTGCTCAGTTACTGGGATTTTCACGCACAACCATTTATAGGGTTTACAAAGAATGGTGTGAAAAGGGAAAAAGATCCAGTATGCGGCAGTCCTGTGGGCAAATATGCCTTGTGGATGCTAGAGGTCAGAGGAGAATGGGCCGACTGATTCAAGCTGATAGAAGAGCAACGTTGACTGAAATAACCACTCGTTACAACCGAGGTATGCAGCAAAGCATTTGTGAAGCCACAACACGCACAACCTTGAGGCGGATTGGCTACAACAGCAGAAGACCCCCCCCGGGTACCACTCATCTCCACTACAAATAGGAAAAAGAGGCTACAATTTGCACAAGCTCACCGAAATTGGACTGTTGAAGACTGGAAAAATGTTGCCTGGTCTGATGAGTTTCGATTTCTGTTGAGACATTCAAATGGTAGAGTCCGAATTTGGCGTAAACAGAATGAGAACATGTATCCATCCTCTGATGGCTACTTCCAGCAGGATAATGCACCATGTCACAAAGCTGAAATCATTTCAAATTGGTTTCTTAAACATGACAATGAGTTCACTGTACTAAAAAGGCCCCCACAGTCACCAGATCTCAACCCAATAGAGCATCTTTGGGATGTGGTGGAACGGGAGCTTCGTGCCCTGGATGTGCATCCCTCAAATCTCCATCAACTGCAAGATGCTATCCTATCAATATGGGCCAACATTTCTAAAGAATGCTATCAGCACCTTGTTGAATCAATGCCACGTAGAATTAAGGCAGCTGTGAAGGCAAAAGGGGGTCCAACACCGTATTAGTATAGTGTTCCTAATAATTCTTTAGGTGAGTGTATGGCACTGTTCATGAGTCATGAACAGCGCCATCTATTGGATTCATAGTCCTGTCATAAGACTATGAAACC
Source organism: Bufo bufo (assembly GCF_905171765.1). Taxonomy (NCBI): domain Eukaryota; kingdom Metazoa; phylum Chordata; class Amphibia; order Anura; family Bufonidae; genus Bufo; species Bufo bufo. The sequence continues at coordinate 122,374,325 of NC_053389.1, forward strand.
CATAACATATAAAGCATCATCAATCCTTACATAAAGACGCACTACCATGAGACTACACAACAATAAATCCACATGAACTCTGAAATAAGACACTGTACACCTCCAGGAATACCTATAATAAAAAGAAAACTTTAAACCACATCACCTGTATAGAAGGGGGGAGGATTAGGGAGGAAAGGGAAATATTTAGGGAAAGGATTATTGCACTGTTTATATGTATTTTATCTTTGTTTTCACTGCACATATCTGTAAAAAAGAAATATAACCTGTAATTTGATCCAATATGTACCTTTGAATGTAAATGTCCAAATTATATCAAAACCTAATAAAATGTATTTAAAAAAAAAAGACTATGAAACCAATAGATGGCGCTGTTCATGAGTCATGAACAGAACCATGGATTCATATTCTTTTCATAAGACTATGAATACAATAAATGGCGCTGTTCATGAGTAGTGTTGATCACAAATATTCTAATCTTGATTTTTTTATTGCGAATTTTCCATGCAAATGGTGTTTCAGCTGAAAAGGTTAGAAAGGTTATTGAATATTATGTTAGGACAATCAGAAAACGTTTTGTCACCCTAATCTAGGTGCGCAGGTCCACCCAAGCCATCCAACAGATATGAAGCAACTTTGAGGCTTACTGAGAGCTGGTTTTGAATGCCTCAGACGGGATAGAACCTTTAGGAGTTATAGAACGCCATCCCCTGAAGACGCCGATCTAAACGGCGAAACATGTAGGGTTGCAGGCATAGTTTTTAAGTTCAGGTTAGAGAGGCAGGGATCCCAGAGTGGATGAATCTATGTAGCTAATCATAGATAGATTTAATGAGAAAGGGGGGAGAGACCTGAGAAAGCATCAGGCACCCCACCAAGATACAGTGTATCTGAACAAAGGATACATAAAAAATACAAATCTCCACCTGTCCAAACCTGAGGAATTTTAACTTACACAAAGAGTTCTATGAGTTTTTTTTAAGAGTATTTAATAAAGAATTATGTTTTACACAATACTAGTCAGAGAGGTGTGTAAATGCGAAGCTTAGGTCCTAGAGACCTTTGAACCTCACATTATAATATATATAGCGTCGCAACCTCCTGAGGGACCCACAAGTTTGTTGGGCACAAATGGAAAAAGGAAAAAGAACAATGCAAGCGATAGCACGTCGACTCTGCAATCGCCTCCACCCGACGCCGTTTCGCCACACAGGCTTCTTCCGGGGACATCACCCCTGCTGTGCTAATGAACACCAGTGAATGTCTTGTCTTCTGTCCCTAACATCATGTCCTCTCTCTATCTGAAACAGAATCCTTTGAAAACTAAACTACGTGTGTTTTCTCCATCTACTAACCTACCTAAACCTGATATATCCTTCTCAGCGTGTGGCACTACCATTACATCTAGGCAGCACTCCTGCTGTCTCACTGTTATGTTTGACACTGACCTTTCCTTCACCCCCACCTCTTGGTGGCACAATAGAAGTCTGCAGGCACATATTTTTAACCTGCTCCTCATTGTGCCTTCTGAAATCTATTTGAAGCTGCCCAGTGGGTCCCTGTGCTCTGTAGCAGAGAAGGGGATGCTTAGTGAGACTATGCGGGGCCGCTTGGTGGTACAAAACAAAAGAAAGTGTGCAGAAAGTTCATAAACTGCCAGGCGCTCTCCCTCTGCATATTTACTGCCTAATGGTAGATGTTCCACTGCATCACCCCAGAACTACTACAAAGCACCACTGATTGCCTGTCCACTGTCTCTAACATCTCTGTTCTTTCTATGTCTCAACCTGAACCTTTTTAAAACTGAATATTTTGTGTTTCCAACACTGACTATGACATTTCTATCTCATTGTGTGGTACTACCATAACTGCTCAGCAGCATTCTCACTGTCTTAAGGTTATGTTTAACTGAGATCTTTTCTTCTCTGTCTATATTCAATCACTTGTTCCCTCATATCATCTGCCCCTCAAAAACTGCTCCAGAATGTGCACTTTTTGTACTGTGGAAACACCCAAAACTCTCAACTCTCTTTTTTGACCTGATTGATCTTCGCCTTGATAACTGGTCTTCCCCTCACTAAACTATCCACTGTCCAATCTATCCTGAATGCAGCCAGGCTCATTTATTTATTCAGCTACTACACCAATGCTTCCATCCTACACCAGTTACTACACTGGTTACCTATCCACTATAGAAGATCATATAAACTTCTTACGCTAACCCACAATGCTTTACACAATGTTGCACCCCCATACCTCCTCACTCATCTCAGTCTACCACCGTACCCATGATCTTTGATCTGCAATGAAGACTAGCATCCTCCATAATCTGACCCTCCTACTCCCACCTCCACAAGTTCTCTCAAGCTGCATCAGTTCTCTGGAACATGCTATACCAGACAATTAGGTTAATTCGCAATATCCACAGTTTTAGGCATGCCCACATGTGTTTAGGACTATTGCTTGAAGGCATTTTTCAGGACTTCGATACTGATGACCTATCCTTAGTATGGGTCATCAATATGAATCAATTTCAGATTGGTTGGGGTCTAACACATGGCAACTTCAATGATCAGCTGCTAGAAGGAACTACTGTCATTGCAACTAACACAGTGTACGGATCTGGAAGCAGACAGCTCAAGCTCGGCTCCCATCCTAGTGCTCCTTACTGCAGCTCTGCCCTCATTGTGGTGAATGGAGCCTGAGCTGCAGTACACAGGAATGGAACAGTACACAGTATATGACATAGATACTGTGCTAGTTTTCTTAGTGGCCGTGGCTCCTACTAGCAGGGGTTCCAGGTGGGGGTTCCAGATTCCAGAGTGTGTATTGCTGTGTGCATCACGTTCTACTTCACCGATATTCAGAGTTAATCTTTGATTTTTAGTGATCTACTTAGTGTGCCTCAGTATTAAAAGCAGGTGTAATACATAGTGTTGAGCGTGAATATTCGATAAGCGAATTTTATCGCGAATATCGGCACTTCAAGAATTCGCAAATATATAGAATATAGTGCTAATGCCGAATATTCTTTTTTTTTATTTAACACAGTACACATCAGGTGATCACCCTTCCCTTCTAGCTTGTGGGCCAATGAGAAGGCTTTGTCACAGCTTAGCAACATCCCTAGCAACCAATAGAAAAGTTGCCTGCCCCTTACTATACAAGTTGCACGTATTGCGAAAAAATATGCGCATCATAAATTTCCGAAAATTCGCAATCGCAAATATATTGGAGCACTCTATCTGCATATAAAGCTATTCTAATGTTCTGCCGTGTCAACCATTTTCTCCAGTTTCAGGAAACTTATACCAGCTTGAAAAATGTAGCATAAGTGACCCACGCCGGTATTTCGCGCGCATTACGCGAATAATACATTGTCAATTTTCACAATCAAGAGTATAATCTCGAATTCGCGAATATATGACGAATATTCTACAAAATATTCGCGAAATATTGCAAATTCGCGAATATTGCCCCTGCCTCTCATTACTAGTAATATATCGTAATGTGCATCACGTTCTAGTGCACTGACATTCAGAGTTAATCTGTTATTTTAGTGATACAGGTAGTGTGCCTCAATATTAAAGGAAAGTGTGCATCACTGTGCAGTGCACCAACATTCATCGCTAATCCCTTCCGTTAGCTGGTGCATTACGTTGCGTCCGTATTGCAGGCAAAGTGTAATTTATTGCCCTGTACATAACTGCAGTGGAGCGAAATGTATAATAACTAATCCCTTCTGTTAGTGTTACGTTAAGTCCATATAACAGGCATGTGTAGTGTATCGCACTGTACATAACTGCAGTGGAGAGAAATTTATCATAGCTAATCCCTTCTGTTAGCTGAAGTATTACATTAAATCAGTATCACGGGCAGGTGTAATTTATCGCCCTGTACATAACTGCAGTGGAGCGAAATTCATCATAGCTAATTGATTCTGTTACCTGTAGTGTTACGTTAAGTCCGCATAACGGGCAGCTGTAATTTATCGCTCTGTTAGCGATACAGTTGTTATACGCTATGGCCAACAGACAGTTGCCTGGGCCCTCCAAAGCAACGGGCAGTGGCAAAAATGTAGCTGTAGCCGGCACAAGTAGCAGCAGAATAAGGGGGGTTGATAGCAGCCACAGCAACGTGTCAGAGCTGCCACTGTTATCCAGCGGTTGTGATTTTGACCAACAGTACAGCTGTACTGGAATGGTTGACTCGCTCTTCATCATCATCTCAAGTGACAACAAATACACAGAGCCAGGAATCGGTTGCAAGAGGTCAGGAACATGTGCAAGAGACAGGTGAGGGTGACACAAGTGACGACCAAACAGCAGGGTGAAAGCAGTGGGAGATCTGGAGACAAATCCAGGAGGGGTTCACATCTGCTACTCGGGAGACTACCTGAGAGGAACACACTAGCAGTGCACAGGGTTATAAAAGCAGCTGCATGAAAGGCCCGGGGCTGTCTACCCAATTCGCCCCGCCCCCCCATTTTAGTTTTTGTTTTTTCTTCTGTATGAAGAGGCTGCGGTGCTTCTTAAGTGCCAAAGTCTCTTCCTAGGCCATATGACATCTAGGTGCAGCTCTGTCCCATCTGAGTGATTGGGGCTAAGCTGTTATACCAAGCGCAGTGCTATCAAATAGACAGTGCTGTGCTTGGTAAGGAGGAAAGAGGCTGCGGCGCTCACTTTAACATCGCAGTCTCCTCAAACAGCTGATTGGTGGGGGTGCCAGGAGTCAGACCCCCACCATCTCATAACTCTCTGAGTACAGATGTCATAGATGTTACCTGCAGTCCTATGTAACACCCCACATAACACAGTGAATTATTGACTTATGTGGGGTGTTACATAGGACTGCATGGAACATCTACTACATTATCTGCACACAGAAAGTTATCACTGTTATCTGGGCTGTTACATAGGACTGCAGGTGAAAAATTTAGGTTGCCAAATTAGAAATACATACGAATATGATAAAAAAAGACTTGGAGGAGAAGATGAGATGCAGGTCACAGTAGTGAGCCAGCTCTACATATAGGGGAATACAGCACCAGTGGCGTAGCGTGGGTTGCCAGCACCCGGGGCAAGCCAAGTATTGCACCCCCCCCCCCGCCACCTGTGACCATGCCCCTTTTTACAAATAATGCAGTAGATGTCATCTGCAGTCCTATGTAACACCACAGATAACACAGGGATAACTCTCTGAGTACAGATAATGTGACCTGAAGTCTGGGGCCAGGCTTCGGCAGTGTGCCCCAATTTCTATATCCAGCCCCCCCCAAAAAGATATTTGGATGGACATAACATACATTGCTATGAAATATACAGTAGAATACCGCACCATACCTGTTACATCCAGTGACCTCTCCTGTGATGTAGACTTTCCTCGGCATCTTCATTCGGAGATAGGACCGTCATGATAACTTCTTTCAGCCGCGTCTCATCTCTGTAGAGTTTCACAGAAATTTATTCGGATATCTCCCTTTACTATCATCCTCAGATAAAAGACCTCCCCTCCCCCGTAGTGCCCATAACTATAATGCCCTCTGTATAATTATAATAGAAACATAGAAACATAGAATGTGTCGGCAGATAAGAACCATTTGGCCCATCTAGTCTGCCCAATATACTGAGTACTATGGATAGCCCCCGGCCCTATCTTATATGAAGGATGGCCTTATGCCTATCCCATGCATGCTTAAACCCCTTCACTGTATTTGCAGCTACCACTTCTGCAGGAAGGCTATTCCATGCATCCACTACTCTCTCAGTAAAGTAATACTTCCTTATATTACTTTTAAACCTTTGCCCCTCTAATTTAAAACTGTGTCCTCTTGTGGTAGTTTTTCTTCTTTTAAATATGCTCTCCTCCTTTACCGAGTTGATTCCCTTTATGTATTTAAAAGTTTCTATCATATCCCCTCTGTCTCTTCTTTCTTCCAAGCTATACATATTAAGGTCCTTTAACCTTTCCTGGTAAGTTTTATCCTGCAATCCATGTACTAGTTTAGTAGCTCTTCTCTGAACTCTCTTTAGAGTATCTATATCCTTCTGGAGATATGGCCTCCAGTACTGCGCACAATACTCCAAGTGAGGTCTCACCAGTGTTCTGTACAGCGGCATAAGCACTTCACTCTTTCTACTGCTTATACCTCTCCCTATACATCCAAGCATTCTGCTGGCATTTCGTGCTGCTCTATTACATTGTCTTCCCACCTTTAAGTCTTCTGAAATAATTACTCCTAAATCCCTTTCCTCAGATACTGAGGTCAGGACTGTGTCAAATATTCTATATTCTGCCCTTGGGTTTTTACGCCCCAGGTGCATTATCTTGCACTTATCCACATTAAATTTCAGCTTCCAGAGTTCTGACCATTCTTCTAGTTTTCCTAAATCCTTTTCCATTTGGCGTTTCCCTCCAGGAACATCAACCCTGTTACATATCTTTGTGTCATCAGCAAAAAGACAAACCTTACCAGCGAGGCCTTTTGCAATATCACTTATGAAGATATTAAACAAAATCGGTCCCAGTACAGATCCCTGTGGAACCCCACTGGTAACATGACCTTGTTTTGAATGTTCTCCATTGACTACAACCCTCTGCTGTCTGTCACTCAGCCACTGCCTAATCCACTCAACAATATGGGAGTCCATGCTCAATGACTGCAGTTTATTGATAAGTCTTCTATGTGGGACAGTGTCAAAAGCCTTACTAAAATCTAGATATGCGATGTCTACTGCACCTCCACCGTCTATTATTTTATTCACCCAGTCAAAAAAATCTATAAGATTTGTTTGACATGATCTCCCTGAAGTAAACCCATGTTGTTTTTCATCTTGCAATCCATGGGATTTTAGATGTTCCACAATCCTATCCTTTAATAGGGTTTCCATTAATTTGCCTACTATTGATGTCAGACTCACTGGTCTATAGTTGCTCGATTCCTCCCTACTACCTTTCTTGTGAATGGGCACGACATTTGCCAATTTCCAATCTTCCGGGACGACTCCTGTTACTAATGATTGGTTAAATAAATCTGTTAACGGTTTTGCCAGCTCACCACTAAGCTCTTTTAATAATTTTGGGTGTATCTCATCAGGCCCCTGTGACTTATTTGTCTTCACCTTAGACAGTAAACTTAGAACATCTTCCTCTGTAAAGATACATGCATCAAACGATTTATTAGTCATTCTTTCTAGTGGAGGTCCTTCTCCTTTTTCTTTTGTAAAAACTGAACAGAAGTATTCATTAAGGCAGTCGGCTAGCCCTTTATTCTCTTCTACATACCTTCCGTCCTTTGTTTTTAATTTAGTTATTCCTTGTTTTAATTTCCTTTTTTCATTTATATATCTGAAGAATGTCTTATCCCCTTTTTTCATAGACTGAGCTAGTTTTTCTTCTGCCTGCGCTTTAGAAGTTCTTATAACTTGCTTGGCCTCTCTCTGCCTAATCTTGTAGATTTCCTTATCTTCATTGCTCTGGGTTTTTTTATAATTACAAAATGCTAGCTTTTTATTTTTAATGATTTGGGCCACTTCTGCTGAGTACCACAGTGGTCTCCTCCTTTTTTTGCTTTTACTGACAAGTCTAATGCAATTTTCTGTTGCCTTCAATAATGCACCTTTTAAGTAGTCCCATTTCTCCTGGACTCCATGTAATCCGTTCCAGTCTGATAAGGACTCATTTATGACTAATTTCATTTTTGAAAAGTCTGTTTTTCTAAAATCTAAAACTTTTGTTTTTGTGTGGTGGGACTCTTTCACAGTTCTTATATTAAACCACACTGACTGGTGATCACTAGATACCAAGGTTTCGCCTACAATGACATCATATACCGAATCCCCGTTTGTGAATACCAAATCCAAAATGGCCTCCTCAACCACTTGTTGTAGAGATAACCCCAGTAGGGAATTTAGAATATCTGTACTCCTGGTAGAACTTGCTATTTTGGTTTTCCAGTTTATATCTGGAAGATTGAAATCTCCCATAATGATAACTTCTCCTTTCATTGTCATTTTAACTATTTCTTCAACTAGTAGATCATCTAGTTCTTTAACTTGACCAGGTGGTCTATATATCACACCTACACGAGTTACTGCATGGTTAGCAAACTGCAACGTAACCCAAACTGACTCTATGTTGGCCTCACCAACTTGTATTAGGTTAGATTTAATGCTATCTTTCACATACAGGGCCACTCCTCCTCCTTTCTTGCCTTCTCTGCCTCTTCTGTATAAAGAGTACCCTGGTATGGTTATGTCCCAGTCATTTCTTTCATTAAACCATGTCTCCGTAACAGCCACTAAATCTACATTCTCAGATGCCATTATTGACCCAAGTTCATTGATTTTTTTTTTTACCTAAACTGCGAGCATTTGTAGACAGGACTCTTTTCTTAACCTCTGTGCTTCTGACCTGTTCTGGCATTGTTTCGGGGGGCAATTGGACTCTTTTATTTTCACTCTTTTGCCCCCCCTTCCTAGTTTAAATACTCTTCCGCAAATTCTTGGAGTTGTTCACTAAGTACATTTGTTCCTTTGAGAGAAAGATGCAAACCATCTTTTTTGTACAGTTCCTTTCTATTCCAAGTAGAGCTATCATGAGAAACAAAGCCAAATCCTTGCTCTTGACACCATTTACCAAGCCATATGTTGAACTCCTTTATGCGCCTCTGCCTATCATTCTGAACATTATGCACAGGCAGAACTTCAGAAAATGAAATGGTGGATGCAAAATCCTGTACGTCATTACCAAGTGTGATAAAAGATTTTTTAACCTCTGACACTTCATTGCAAGCCAGGTCATTTGTCCCTAGATGGACAAGAACATCCACGTCCCCTTCCTGCTTTGCTTGCTTAACAATATTAATAATACGTCTTCTATCTCTTCTAGCAGTAGCCCCAGGGAGACATCTCACAAAACCATTTTCTTTAAGCTCCACACTTCTAATGATTGAATCACCCAGCAACAGCTGCTTCCTTTGAGACTTCACTTTATCTTTTTTGTTGCATACATTAGACATAGGAGTCGATGGTTTCTCACCCTCTGTGCTTGAGTCCATATCCATGTTGTCCTTACATTCTGAGAGTGCTGCAAATGAATTATGGAGAACCACCGACTGTGGGACATGTCTTCTATCCACCACTCTAAGACTTCCAGAACCTACATTAACCCATCTGCCATTTCTGGGGGTCCTCTGTGGCAGTGGCATTGCAGCAGTCCTAGCTGGAGTTTGTTTAACAGATAATTTAAATATTTCAGCTTTCAAAAATGCAATTTCCTGCTGCAGTAAGGAGAACTGTCTACAGATCTGACAGCATCCGAATCTCCAAAGAGTGGAACATGAAATAATAGCACAACAATTCCTGCACTGAACCAAGTCTGCCATTTTAAAGAGGAGAAAAAATAAAAATAAATTTATAACTTTAAATCAAACAAATCATACCTTTTTTTTTTGTATTGTTTCCACCTTCCAGCCTACCTCCTGACTATCTCCTGCAATATCTCTTTACTAGTACTTAATGTAGTACTTGAAGCTAGTACTTGCAGCTAATGAATTAGGCCAGCTAATGAGTCTGTCTCTATATATACACACACTCCTTCCCAAATTCCTCCCCCAGCAACAAATGTAACACCTTAGTGAGCTAGGCTCATTAGCAAACGCACAATAGCAAACAGCTGACCGAATTCCTTACCTCTTCTCAAGCAATGATCAGCAAAAACAACACAGATGAGCCAGTTGGAGACTCTAAGCCAATCTCTTGCAGTATCTCTTGAATCTCTTCAGTCTCCTGCAATATCTCTTTACTAGTACTTAATGTAGTACTTGAAGCTAGTACTTGCAGCTAATGAATTAGGCAAGCTAATGAGTCTGTCTCTATATATACACACACTCCTTCCCAAACTCCTCCCCCAGCAACAAATGTAACACCTTAGTGAGCTAGGCTCATTAGCAAACGCACAATAGCAAACAGCTGACCGAATTCCTTACCTCTTCTCAAGCAATGATCAGCAAAAACAACACAGATGAGCCAGTTGGAGACTCTAAGCCAATCTCTTGCAGTATCTCTTGAATCTCTTCAGTCTCCTGCAATATCTCTTTACTAGTACTTAATGTAGTACTTGAAGCTAGTACTTGCAGCTAATGAATTAGGCCAGCTAATGAGTCTGTCTCTATATATACACACACTCCTTCCCAAACTCCTCCCCCAGCAACAAATGTAACACCTTAGTGAGCTAGGCTCATTAGCAAACGCACAATAGCAAACAGCTGACCGAATTCCTTACCTCTTCTCAAGCAATGATCAGCAAAAACAACACAGATGAGCCAGTTGGAGACTCTAAGCCAATCTCTTGCAGTATCTCTTGAATCTCTTCAGTCTCCTGCAATATCTCTTTACTAGTACTTAATGTAGTACTTGAAGCTAGTACTTGCAGCTAATGAATTAGGCCAGCTAATGAGTCTGTCTCTATATATACACACACTCCTTCCCAAACTCCTTCCCCAGCAACAAATGTAACACCTTAGTGAGCTAGACTCATTAGCAAACGCACAATAGCAAACAGCTGACCGAATTCCTTACCTCTTCTCAAGCAATGATCAGCAAAAACAACACAGATGAGCCAGTTGGAGACTCTAAGCCAATCTCTTGCAGTATCTCTTGAATCTCTTCAGTCTCCTGCAATATCTCTTTACTAGTACTTAATGTAGTACTTGAAGCTAGTACTTGCAGCTAATGAATTAGGCAAGCTAATGAGTCTGTCTCTATATATACACACACTCCTTCCCAAACTCCTCCCCCAGCAACAAATGTAACACCTTAGTGAGCTAGGCTCATTAGCAAACGCACAATAGCAAACAGCTGACCGAATTCCTTACCTCTTCTCAAGCAATGATCAGCAAAAACAACACAGATGAGCCAGTTGGAGACTCTAAGCCAATCTCTTGCAGTATCTCTTGAATCTCTTCAGTCTCCTGCAATATCTCTTTACTAGTACTTAATGTAGTACTTGAAGCTAGTACTTGCAGCTAATGAATATATACTGGCCCCTCTATATTATTATTATTTCCTCCTCTGTATTATTATTATTAATATTATAATGGCCCCCTCTGTAGTATTATAGTAATAATGATGCCCCCCCTTCAGCCCCTCCAGCATACAGTCCCATGTAAGATACAACCTTCCCCCTACCCTAAGCCCCTCCAGCATACAGTCCCATGTAAGACACATCACTTCCCTGCCTTCAGCCCCTCCAGCATACAGTCCCATGTAAGGTAGATCAATCTCCTGCCTTCATCCCCTCCAACATACAGTCCTATGTAAATAATATCACACTCCCTCTCTTTGCCGTCTGCCTTCAGCCCCTCCAGCATACAGTCCCATGTAAGATACATCACACCCCTGCCTTCCAGCCCTTCTTGCACAGTTCCATGTAAAATGCATCACTTGTCCTGCCTTCAGCCCCTCAGCATACAGTCCTATGTAAAATACATCACTCCCCCTGCCTTCAGCCCTTCCAGCATACAGTCCAATGTAAAATACATCACTCCCCCTGCATTCAGCCCCTCCAGCATACAGTCCCATGTAAGATACATCACTTCCCTGCCTTAGCCCTACCAGCATACAGTCCCATGTAAAATAATGTAGTGTCCCACTAGGTAAATGTGGGCACTACACAAGGGTCAATATGGTCATTGTATTTTATATGATGTTTTATGTGTGATTTTCCTGTGTAATTCATGTATCAGGCCTGTTAGGGTGTAGTTCCACCTCCTAGACAGTAGAGGGAGCTAGGGAACCCCTAATATATATAGTTAGGCCCAGACAGGAAGGAGGAGGGCAGTGTAGTCCAGGAGGCTAGTGAGTGCAGTCTAGCCTGCCTGAGGTTCCTGAGTAAAGCAAGCTCATAAGTTGCCCCACCAGGAGAAGGGTTTACCTCCTAAGAAACAAGTTCCCATCACAGAGCAAAGCAGAACCAGTATTCCAGCCAGACAAGAGAGCTGAAGGATTTATATTGAAGCAAGGATATATACCTGAGGAAGTTTCCCTAACCAAGGATAAAGCCAACAATAGGGCGTACGGGCCTTGGGATTAAGACAGACAGGATTTCTGAGGAAAAGTACGGCCTGATCTGTAAGTGTGTTAACCCTCTGAGTATCTTGCAAGAATATTGTGCCTGCCATTTGTATAAGCCTGCTTGTGACTGCTGCTGACATGTGGAGCTGAACAAAAGACTGTAAATAGTTAATTGTTTCCAGTAAAAGGAAGTTCTGGTTCACCACAACATCGTGTTCCTCAATTATTCCTATTATAAATCGGTGTGCCACCATTACCGGCACTGGCATCACGAACTTAAAGGGATCTTGCCACCGGCACATTAAACCTGCAACACCCAGGGCACCTCACCTACCACCGGCCTGGTCCCTATACATTGAGAGTGCCCCAGAGGACTTCTGTGCCAGCCTCTCCCATCACTGCTGTACGCCTGCCCAGGGTCTTCCTATAAACTGTGAGTAACCAAGAGCAACCCCCGTTTGCCTATTAACCGTGACCTCACCATCGCAATACCCTGCAGGGCTGCGTACTGCAATAATATCACCCCCTGCCTTCAGCCTCTCCAGCATACAGTCCCATGTAAATAATATCACCCCCACTACCCTCTCTTCAGACCCCTCTAACATACAGTCTCCAGTACAAAGATGATTCCTTCTCCCTTCAGACCACATACTTACCTGCAGACTCTGCTCCTGCTCTGTAGAATCTCCTGCACATCTTTAGGCCCCGCCCCCTGGATGACGAGACTCCACCTCTTCCCCTGACATCATACCTCCCAGGATCAACTACATTCTAGACGCTACGCTCGCTCTACTGCCTCATAGGCTTCAGGCCACTAGCCTGAAGCCTATGAGGAAGAACGGAGGGGACAGGAGCCATAGGCTCCCATAACCCTCATTGAAGTGTTTGCTGCCTGGCGCCCCCTGCAATTTTGCGCCCGGGGCAATGCCCCCCCAGACCCCCCCCCCACGCTACGCCCCTGTACAGCACCACATATCTGTTACATCCAGTGACTTCTCCTGTCATGTAGATCTTCTCTTTCCTCTTCTCCTCCATTTGACCCAGACCGCCATGACAAATTCTTTCAGCCGCATCTCGTCTCTACAGAGTTTGTTACAGACACATTAGATTTCTCATAATTGGGGTCATTTATCAAACTGGTGTAAATTACAACTGGCTTAGGTGCCCATAGAAACAAATCAAATTCCACCTTTCATTTTCCAAAGGAGCTGTGAAAAATGACAGGTGGAATCTGTTGCTATGGGCAACTAACCCAGTTCTACTTTACACCAGTTTAATACATTACCCCAAAGATCCCTATAGTGTCTACAGCAATTATAATGTCCCCTAGAGTGCCCCCAATGATAATAACACCCTATATTGTGCTCCAGGTAATAATGCCTGTATAGTGTCCCCAAAAATAATGTCCCCTAATAGAAACGCCTCCACACTGCCCCATATAGTAATTTCCCCCACACTATCCCCATACAGTAATTTCCACCACACTGCTCCTATATAGTAATTTCCCCCACACTGCCCCATATAGTAATTTCCCCCACACTGCCCCCACACAGTCATTTCCCCCACACTGCCCCCACACAGCAATTTCCCCCACACTATCCCCATACAGTAATTTCCACCACACTGCTCCCATATAGTAATTTCCCCCACATTATCCCCATATAATAATTTCCCCCACACTGCCCCCACACAGTAATTTCCACCACACTGCCCCCACACAGTAATTTCCACCACACTGCTCCTATATAGTAATTTCCCCCACACTGCCCCATACAGTAATTTCCACCACACTGCTCCTATATAGTAATTTCCCCCACACTGCCCCCCATATAGTAATTTCCCCCACACTGCCCCCATATAGTAATTTCCCCCACACTGCCCCATATAATAATTTCCCCCACACTGCCCCCACACAGTAATTTCCCCCACACTATCCCCATACAGTAATTTCCACCACACTGCTCCCATATAGTAATTTCCCCCACACTATCCCCATATAATAATTTCCCCCACACTGCCCCCACACAGTAATTTCCACCACACTGCCCCCACACAGTAATTTCCACCACACTGCTCCTATATAGTAATTTCCCCCACACTGCCCCCATACAGTAATTTCCCCCACACTATCCCACACAGTAATTTCCACCACACTGCCCCTACACAGTAATTTCCACCACACTGCTCCTATATAGTAATTTCCCCCACACTGCCCCATACAGTAATTTCCACCACACTGCTCCTATATAGTAATTTCCCCCACACTGCCCCCATATAGTAATTTCCCCCACACTGCCCCATATAATAATTTCCCCCACACTGCCCCCACACAGTAATTTCCCCCACACTATCCCCATACAGTAATTTCCACCACACTGCTCCCATGTAGTAATTTCCCCCACACTATCCCCATATAATAATTTCCCCCACACAGTAATTTCCACCACACTGCTCCTATATAGTAATTTCCCCCACACTATCCCCATATAATAATTTCCCCCACACTATCCCCATACAGTAATTTCCCCCACACTGCTCCCATATAGTAATTTCCCCCACACTGCCCCCATACAGTAATTTCCCCCACACTGCCCCCACACAGTAATTTCCCCCACACTAGCCCCATACAGTAATTTCCACCACACTGCCCCCATATAGTAATTTTCCCCACACTGCCCCATATAATAATTTCAAAGTTCATTTATTTCAGTAATGCAACTTAAAAGGTGAAACTAACATATGAAACAGACTCATTACATGTAAAGCGAGATATTTCAAGCCTTTATTTGTTATAATTTGGATGATTATGGCTTACAGCTTATGAAACCCCAAAGTCACAATTTTGAGGTACCCTTTGCTCAGGGGGTATGGATTAATTAGCTGTCTAGAGTGTGACACTTTGAGCCGAGAATATTGAGAATTTTTCACAAAATTCTAATTTTAAGCTGCATCGATGCAATTCCTTTTAATTTGCATTACTGAAATAAATGGACTTTTGCACAATATTCGAATTTTTCGAGTTTCACCTGTATGCTGAATGATCCACCAGAGGATCAGTCTGAAACACTATATTACAGGTTTGTGTAGTATGCAATGCACTCTTCTCTTCTATGTGCTGTTAGAACACTGTGTGCCAGGCCAGGCTATGTGGCCCCTTCCACCTGAGATTAAGGGCCCACAGTAGACGCTAGAATGTTAATTTCACCACTGGAGATATCCTAGCTAAACATATCCAACAAGATACATAATTACCTATTGCAGTGATGGTGAACCTTTTAGAGACTGAGTGCCCAAACTGCAACCCAAAACCCACTTATTTATTGCAAAGTGCCAACACGGCAATTTAACCTGAATACTACAGTCGTGGCCAAAAGTTTTGAGAATTAGATAAATATTGGAAATTGGAAAAGTTGCTGCTTAAGTTTTTATAATAGCAATTTGCATATACTCCAGAATGTTATGAAGAGTGATCAGATGAATTGCATAGTCCTTCTTTGCCATGAAAATTAACTTAATCCCCCAAAAAAATTTCCACTTCATTTCATTGCTGTCATTAAAGGACCTGCTGAGATCATTTCAGTAATCGTCTTGTTAACTCAGGTGAGAATGTTGACGAGCACAAGGCTGGAGTTTATTATGTCAGGCTGATTGGGTTAAAATGGCAGACTTGACATGTTAAAAGGAGGGTGATGCTTGAAATCATTGTTCTTCCATTGTTAACCATGGTGACCTGCAAAGAAACGCGTGCAACCATCATTGCGTTGCATAAAAATGGCTTCACAGGCAAGGATATTGTGGCTACTAAGATTGCACCTCAATCAACAATTTATAGGATCATCAAGAACTTCAAGGAAAGAGGTTCAATTCTTGTTAAGAAGGCTTCAGGGCATCCAAGAAAGTCCAGCAAGCGCCAGGATCGTCTCCTAAAGAGGATTCAGCTGCGGGATCGGAGTGCCACCAGTGCAGAGCTTGCTCAGGAATGGCAGCAGGCAGGTGTGAGCACATCTGCACGCACAGTGAGGCGAAGACTTTTGGAAGATGGCCTGGTGTCAAGAAGGCCAGCAAAGAAGCCACTTCTCCGCAAAAAAAACATCAGGGACAGATTGATCTTCTGCAGAAAGTATGGTGAATGGACTGCTAAGGACTGGGGCAAAGTCATATTCTCCGTTGAAGCCTCTTTCCGATTGTTTGGGGCATCTGGAAAAAGGCTTGTCCGGAGAAGAAAAGGTGAGCGCTACCATCAGTCCTGTGTCATGCCAACAGTAAAGCATCCTGAGACCATTCATGTGTGGGGTTGCTTCTCATCCAAGGGAGTGGGCTCACTCACAATTTTGCCCAAAAACACAGCCATGAATAAAGAATGGTACCAAAACACCCTCCAACAGCAACTTCTTCCAACAATCCAACAACAGTTTGGTGAAGAACAATGCATTTTCCAGCACGATGGAGCACCGTGCCATAAGGCAAAAGTGATAACTAAGTGGCTCAGGGACCAAAACGTTGACATTTTGGGTCCATGGCCTGGAAACTCCCCAGATCTTAATCCCATTGAGAACTTGTGGTCAATCCTCAAGAGGCGGGTGGACAAACAAAAACCCACTAATTCTGACAAACTCCAAGAAGTGATTATGAAAGAATGGGTTGCTATCAGTCAGGAATTGGCCCAGAAGTTGATTGAGAGCATGCCCAGTCGAATTGCAGAGGTCCTGAAAAAGAAGGGCCAACACTGCAAATACTGACTCTTTGCATAAATGTCATGTAATTGTCGATAAAAGCCTTTGAAACGTATGAAGTGCGTGTAATTATATTTCACTACATCACAGAAACAACTGAAACAAAGATCTAAAAGCAGTTTAGCAGCAAACTTTGTGAAAACTAATATTTGTGTCATTCTCAAAACTTTTGGCCACGACTGTACAGTCCAATAGTATATCTTCCATGCACTTTATCATTCAGCTATAACAGCCTGCCTACATTCAGTGCGCTGCCCGTGCTGTTCATAGTGCGCCCTGCGCTGATGAATGGCAGGAAAAATCTAAGGCATATTGGTACACCATAGACTTTTTCCAGGGTGCAGGTGCCCACAGAGAGAGCTCCGAGGGCTGCATCTCTTTGTTTTCCATCTATGTTGCTTTGGGATGTGACCCGTGTATTTTTTATCTCCATGCAGACAGCAGCTTTGTTACATGTCTATGAGAAAGGAAAACAAACTAACAAACAATGCTATATGCACAATGCCATAAACCACAGAATGAAACCAGGAGGATACAACCGAAAAACTAGAAACATGCCAAAAACTGCAATAAATGTACATAACACGTACATAACACCTGGAAGAATGCTACAAGAGGTAACATGCCAATCACCAGGAGCCTGTTGAGTTTTCTTTTCTTGCAGCCCATTCATATCTACCTGCTGTCAGTACAGTAAAGTGAGGATGAAGCCAAGGATCTGCCATTTGTGCAAATAGTGTAATACATTCCTGACAAAAGACTAACATAAACAGTTGCCAACCATGGGGTGGGGAACAGAAAGTATGTGGACAACTTTTATAAAGTGAAATTACTAATAGACATATGAAAATGGACAAGATTAAAGGAGATCTCTGCTTTTGATAATTCTTACTTGTAAGAGGGGGCTGTAATCACAAAATGTCCCCTGGCTGTTGTTTGTGGGGAAATCTGACATCTAAATGTCCAAACTCCTGCAGTTCCACCATAAGGGAAACTAAGCATTTGGTGCCCATTCAAATCAGTAGGTTGTCAGTGTTCAGCAGAACAGGACAGGCCCTCCAAAGAGACACTCACTTTTTGTAACTACTCTCCACTGTGGCCAGAAGATGAAGATCCTTAACAAATGACCTTCTATTAACCCATAATTCTCTAATAGTTGTCTGATACTGGTATCCTCAATCACTGAAAGGTCAACATTCCGGAACATTAAAATCACAAAGTTTATGTGAAGTCACTAAAATACTGTCACCATGAGTAACGGCTACCATATGCCCGAAACACTCCAGCAGTACAAGATGTGATGCCAACAATATTTCTAATGACTTGAAATAAACTTTGAGATTTGAATGTTCTGGAGTGCTGGATCTTGCATTGATTGAGGATATTAGCTGTGACTTGTGTTCCGACAAACGGCCTGTGCACTTTTCCCAAATGCTGGACTGTCAACTTCCTAGAAGACTGTATTGCATCAGGTGAGCTGTTCTGTTTTAAGTCATTATATAATACTGGGTTCTCTAAACTGGACTTCTTTAAACGCTTAATGCTAAATTTATTATTTAAGGGTACTTTCACACTTGTGCTGCTAGATTTCGGCAGGCAGTCTCACAAATGCATTGCAATACCGGATCCATCTCTCCGGTGTCATCTGGAAAAACGGATCAGTTTTTTTTTTTTTTACATTTTTAAAGGTCTGCGCATGCGAAGACAGGAAGACTGGGTCCGTCAATGCGGCAATTTTAATAATATAATCCAGTGGAAAAAATGCCAGATCCGGCATTCCGGCAAGTGTTCAGGACTGAACTGAAGATTGCTTTCCATTCAGAATGCATTAGGATAAAACTGATCAGTTTTTTCCGGTATTGAGCCCCTAGGACGGAACTCAATATCGGAAAACTTTGACGCAAGTGTGAAAGTAGCCTTACAGACATAATCACTGGCTGTCCCTAATGGGGCTCACATTCTAGATTCCCTATCAGAAAGTCTTTATAATGTGGGTGCAAACCAGATTACCCGGAGGAAACCCACATAAACCCGAGGAGAACATTCAAACTCCAAGCAGATATTTTCCTTGGAGGTATGAGAACCAAAGACCCCAGCATCACAAGGCACCAGTGCTAACCACTGAGCTGCCGTGCTGCCAAATGACATACAGTAGATATACATTACATGCAGGTTGTACTTCCCAAAAAATGCTATGTGTGTATGTACTGTATATATATATATAGGTGATCCCTCAAGATGGCCTAAGGATACAATATTTTTAACATAGAATGGTCTTTTCTGGGCCTTTGTAACTTGAAACTAGACTCAACATACAATGCCTTCGACAGATACATCCAATCAACATGACCATTTCTCTGGTAAAACACCTTTACTGGTTGTCTAGTACAGTGGGGCAAAAAAGTATTTAGTCAGCCACCAATTGTGCAAGTTCTCCCACTTAAAAAGATGAGAGAGGCCTGTAATTTTCATCATAGGTACACTTCAACTATGAGAGACAAAATGGGGGGAAAGAATACAGGAAATCACATTGTAGGATTTCTAATGAATTAATTGGTAAATTGCTCGGTAAAATAAGTATTTGGTCACTTACAAACAAGCAAGATTTCTGGCTCTCACAGACCTGTAACTTCTTCTTTAAGAGGCTCCTCTGTCCTCCACTCGTTACCTGTATTAATGGCACCTATTTGAACTTGTTATCAGTATAAAAGACACCTGTCCACAACCTCAAACAGTCACGCTCCAAACTCCCCTATGGCCAAGACCAAAGAGCTGTCGAAGGACACCAGAAACAAAATTGTAGACCTGCACCAGGCTGGGAAGACTGAGTCTGCAATAGGCAAGCAGCTTGGTGTGAAGAAATCAACTGTGGGAGCAGGGGCATAGCTAGAAGTGACTGGGCCCCATAGCAAAAAGATTTTATGGCCCCCCCCCTGCGGATCTCCCACCCCCACATACCTCTCGGACCTCGCCAACACATTTGTGCCAGTGTAGGAAATGTATGCATCTAAATGTCTGTGTGTTAAAGAAGATTGTTAAATTGTACAGGGGTCTGTAACACAAGAAGGTGAAAGAACATATCGTGGGGTGTGTATGTGTATTAGACAGAAGGTAGGGATATGCATCTTGTGTAGTTTGGGTATCAGGGAGAGTAGGGGGTATATATCTAGTGCTGATACACGTGTAGGTGAAGAGCCGCACTGACATAATTCGTCTCTTTCATATTATAAGCTCCCCTTATATATAATTTACTTACAGTTCTGAAGACTCAGGGGTGCTGACAGGCTTAGCCTCAGGGGTGCTGGCAGGCTTGGCCTCAGGGGTGCTGGCAGGCTTGGCCTCAGGGGTGCTGACAGGCTTAGCCTCAGGGGTGCTGGCAGGCTTGGCCTCAGGGGTGCTGGCAGGCTTGGCCTCAGGGGTGCTGACAGGCTTGGCCTCAGGGGTGCTGGCTTTTTTCTCCAAGCTGCTCCTGAAAAAAAAAAATGTATTACACCTCAGGTCAGACCACCAATCAGACCCCCAATGTTAATCAGACCTCAGCTAACAGCCCCAATAAGATCCCCAATGGTAATAGGACCCCAATAAGACCTCAGATAACACTTGTCAGCTCAGACCCCAGCATGAATGATCCCCAATCAGACCTCAGACAAGAGCCCCATGCCTCAAAGCAGCCCCCAGTAGCCTTATAGCAGCCCCCAGTAGCCTTATAGTAGCCCCCAGTGCCTCTCACCATCCCCCAGTGCTTCTCACCAGCCCCCAGTCCCTCTCCATCAGCCCCCAGTGCCTCTCACCATTAGGCCCCCAGTGCCTCTCCATCAGCCCCCAGTGCCTCTCCATCAGCCCCCAGTGCCTCTCACCAGCCCCCAGTGCCTCTACATCAGCCCCCAGTGCCTCTCACCAGCCCCCAGTCCCTCTCCATCAGCCCCCAGTCCCTCTCCATCAGCCCCCAGCGCCTCTCACCATTAGGCCCCCAGTGCCTCTCCATCAGCCCCCAGTGCCTCTCGCAGCCCCCAGTACCCTCTCAATCAGCCCCTAGTGTGCCCTCCCCGGTATTTAAATCATTGGTGGGCAGTGCCCCCCCCCCCCCCCCCCCGGTAATCATTGGTGGGCAGTGTGCCCTCCCCCTGCCCTTCCCAGTATTAAAAATCATTGGTGTGCAGTGTGCCCCCCCTCCCCGGTAATCATTGGTGGGCAGTGTGCCCTCCCCCTGCCCTTCCCAGTATTAAAAATCATTGGTGGGCAGTGAGCAGTGCGCCCCCCCCTTCATTGGTGGCAGCGGCAGTTCCGATCAAAGTCCCAGCAGTGTAATGATGGGGCTCCGATCGGTTACCATGGCAGCCAGGACGCTACTGAAGTCCTGGCTGCCATGGCCAGTAACTATGCAGAATACTTACATGCGCTGTGGCCGCCGGGCGCACCTTCTTCTTGTAACTCTCAGGTCTGTGCGGCGCATTGCTTATGCTTATAGCAATGCGCTGCACAGACCTGTGACGAGTTACAAGAAGGAGAAGCGCCCAGCGGCCACAGCGCATGTAAGTATTCTGCAGAGTAAGTGGCCATGGCAGCCAGGACTTCAGTAGTGTCCTGGCTGCCATGGTAACCGATCGGAGCCCCAGCATTACACTGCTGGGACTCCAATCAGAACTGCCGCTGCCACCAATGAAGAGGGGGGCCCGAGGCCTGGGGCCCCTATCGCACCGCCACTCAAATTATTATTTTTTCAATCCTCAGCTGGCAGCCCGGGCCCCCCAGTGGCGTAGGGCCCCATAGCCATTGCTATGGCTGCTATGGCAATCCCTACACCACTGTGTGGGAGCAATTATTAGAAAAAAGAAGACATACAAGACCACTGATAATCTCCCTCGATCTGGGGCTCCACGCAAGATCTCACCCCGTGGGGTCAAAATGATCACAAGAACGGTGAGCAAAAATCCCAGAACCACACGGGGGGACCTAGTGAATGACCTGCAGAGAGCTGGGACCAAAGTAACAAAGGCTACCATCAGTAACACACTACGGCACCAGGGACTCAAATCCTGCAGTGCCAGACATGTCCCCCTGCTTAAGCCAGTACATGTCCGGGCCCGTCTGATGTTTGCTAGAGAGCATTTGGATGATCCAGAAGAGGATTGAGAGAATGTCATATGGTCAGTTGAAGCCAAAGTAGAACCGTTGTGTTTGGAGGAGAAAGAATGCTGAGTTGCATCCAAAGAACACCATACCTACTGTGAAGCATGGGGGTGAAAACATCATGCTTTGGGGCTGATTTTCTGCAAAGAAACCAGGAAGACTGATCCATGTAAAGGAAAGAATGAATGGGGCCATGTATCGTGAGATTTTGAGTGAAAACCTCCTTCCATCAGCAAGGGCATTGAACATGAAACGTGGCTGGGTCTTTCAGCATGACAATGATCCCAAACACACCGCCCAGGCAACGATGGAGTGGCTTCGTAAGAAGCATTTCAAGGTCCTGGAGTGGCATAGCCAGTCTCCAGATCTCAACCCCATAGAAAACCTTTGGAGGGAGTTGAAAGTCTGTGTTGCCCAGCGAAAGCCCCAAAACATCACTGCTCTAGAGGAAATCTGAATGGAGGAATTGGCCAAAATACCAGCAACAGTGTGTGAAAACCTTGTGTAGACTTACAGAAAACGTTTGACCTCCGTCATTATCAACAAAGGGTATATAATAAAGCATTGAGATGAACTTTTATTATTGACCAAATACTTATTTTCCACCATAATTTGCAAATAAATTCTTTAAAATTCAGACAATGCGATTTTCTAGATTATTTTTTTCTCATTATGTCTCTCATAGTTGAGGTATACCTATGATGAAAATTACAGGCCTCTCTCATCTTTTTAAGTGGGAGAACTTGCACAATTGGTGGCTGACTAAATACTTTTTTGCCCCACTGTATATAAAAATTAATGTCTGTCTGTCCTTTATGCACGGCTAAACAACTGGACCGATCTGTGCCAAATTTGGCGTATAGGTACATCAGGTGTCCGGAAAGGTTTTAGACCAGGTCTCAGCTCTCTAGGATGCATCGTTCCTGAGATATTCCCCAAAAAATTATTTAGACAGATTTGTGAACAATATTTGAGAGTAATGGGTATTTTGTGTATGTAGAAAATGTTTCAGATATTTGAGTTCAGCTCATGCAAAATGGGTGCAAAACCAAAAGTGTTGTTCAGTATATATATATATATATATATATATATATATATATAGTGGCAATGTGAATAGTGAGGGCGGGCTTTTACTGGGAACAGGCAATGTGTTGGGTGGGTGCCTGTTCCCCATGCTCCAGTCCGGGATTTTGGACTATGCCCATGTCCAGGGATGCTATTTAATCCTTTTGCTGGACTTGGGTGTGGCTCCCAGTCTGGAGAAGGAGCAGTGGGCTAGCTGAGGGGCCACGGGGCTAGGTGCTAGCCGGATTTTTGGGGGACGCCATGACGCTTGGGCGCAAGTGGTCACAAGGCCGGAGTCGGGAGGACTACTGGGCCACACTCCCCCATAAAGTCACTGGACTTTAGACCGTGTGTGAACGGTGCTCTGTACAGTCAGGAGGCTGATGGACATTGGGCTGGGAAAGCCGCATGTTATGACCGTGTGTGAACGGTGCTTTAGGTGAGTCAGGTTATGTTATGTTCAGTTAGAGCCCAGCCAGGCAGGTGTTTATTTTGCATCATTTAGGTTTGTTTTGCTGAGGTGCCAAATAAAGCGATGTTTGGACCTGAAACTTGGTGTCTGGCGAAGATACTTGTGTGAATGACACCCGGAGAAGAGCTAACCCCCCACAATATATATATATATATATATATATATAGAGTGGAGAGTAGAAGCAGTGATGAAGGACCTGTGATGACATCACCATCATGTGATCATTGCTGAAGGGGCGGAGCTCAGCAGTGGAAAGGCAAAGAGTTGGTGAAGGACCTGTGATGATGTCCTGTGACCCAGTTTTGTGTGAGGGAGAAGAAAGTCAAGAAGCATGGATTCATTCTAAGTGCCATGTAAATGCTGGGAGTTATAGTTGTCTCCTTTTACGCCTCCTCCCTGTAATGTCCTCTGATATCACATAATAGTCTGGAAATGCTGGGAGTTGTAGTTCCTTCCTCGTGCACCTCCTTCTCCTGTACTGTCCTCTGATATCACATAATAATAGCCAGGAAATAAGGGAGTTGTATCTCTCCTCTTACACATCCTCCCTGTAATGTCCTCTGATATCACATAATAGTCTGGACATGCTGGGAGTTGTAGTTCACTCCTCTTATACATCCTCCTGTAATGTCTTCTGATAACACACAATAGTCTGGTCATGCTGGGAGTTGTACTTCTCGTCTCTTATACCTGCTTCCTGCAATGTCCTCTCATATCACATACAGTCAGGTCCATAAATATTGGGACATCAACACAATTGTAACATTTAAAAATTTGCTGTGGGACATAGCCTTTTCTAGTTACACCCCTGAGAAAAGATCTGATTTGTCTGCAGAAGGAGGTGGGTCAGGTTCTCAGCATGGTCATTATCAGATTTGGCTCTCCTGGCCCCTCTCCTTCTGCAATTTTATCCAATCTGGTTCATTACTATGAGCGTCTTCAACGGGTCAGCAACCCCAGATGTTGTGTCAGAAGACACTTGTTAGTGATGTCAGAAAAGCATCCAATCGCGTGTAAGTGATCCTCAAAGCACTAGGGGGAACACTAGGTGGAGATGTCCAGTGAAGTAGCTATTTTGCTGAAGCTGGTGTGTATGATTATGCTCATTCTGTCAGAATTAATGATCTAGTGTCTGATCTAGAGTTTGACCTAGTATCATGTATTTATTAGAGACTAAGGGGCATAACCACTGTGTGGGGGCACTAAAGGGGCATAACTACGGTGTGGGGGCACTAAGGGGGCATTTTACAATGTTGGGGCACAAAAAGGAATGTTCGACTATAAGGGGGCATTCTATTGTAAGGGGGCACTAAGGAGGGCATTTTACTATAAGGTGACACTAAAGGGGGCATTTTACTATAAAGTGGCATTAAAGGGGGTATTCTACTATAAGGGGGCACTAAAGGTGGCATTCTACTGTAAGGGGACACTAAATGGGGCATTCTAGTGTGTGAGGGCATTAAAAAGGGCATTTTACTGCGTGGGACACTTAAAGGAGCATTCTACCGTGTTTAGGAACTAAGGGGCATATCTACTGTGTAGGGGCACTAAGAGCATATTTACTTGTGGGGGCACTAAGGAGGCATATCTACTGTATGAGGGAGCTAAGGTACTCCACTGGATCCACTTGCAAGATAACAGGCTGAACTGGATGGACAGATGTATTTTTCAGCCTTATAAATGATGTTACTATGTTACTGTGTGGGGGCACTTAAGGGGCTTAACTACTATGTGTGGGTACTAAGGGGCATTATACTGTATGGATGTAGCTAGGCATTAGGCAAAGTTAGAGACATGGCTTAGCTTAAAAATGTTGCTAATATTGTCCCTCCTTGGGCTTTTTGTTGGGAGATACATATATACTGTATATATATACAGTCGTGGCCAAAAGTTTTGAGAATTACATAAATATTGGAAATTGGAAAAGTTGCTGCTTAAGTTTTTATAATAGCAATTTGCATATACTCCAGAATGTTATGAAGAGTGATCAGACGAATTGCATAGTCCTTCTTTGCCATGAAAATTAACTTAATCCCAAAAAAAACTTTCCACTGCATTTCATTGCTGTCATTAAAGGACCTGCTGAGATCATTTCAGTAATCGTCTTGTTAACTCAGGTGAGAATGTTGATGAGCACAAGGCTGGAGATCATTATGTCAGGCTGTTTGGGTTAAAATGGCAGACTTGACATGTTAAAAGGAGGGTGATGCTTGAAATCATTGTTCTTCCATTGTTAACCATGGTGACCTGCAAAGAAACGCGTGCAGCCATCATTGCGTTGCATAAAAATGGCTTCACAGGCAAGGATATTGTGGCTACTAAGATTGCACCTCAATCAACAATTTATAGGATCATCAAGAACTTCAAGGAAAGAGGTTCAATTCTTGTTAAGAAGGCTTCAGGGCATCCAAGAAAGTCCAGCAAGCGCCAGGATCGTCTCCTAAAGATGATTCAGCTGCGGGATCGGAGTGCCACCAGTGCAGAGCTTACTCAGGAATGGCAGCAGGCAGGTGTGAGCGCATCTGCACGCACAGTGAGGCGAAGACTTTTGGAAGATGGCCTGGTGTCAAGAAGGCCAGCAAAGAAGCCACTTCTCTCCAAAAAAAACCATCAGGGACAGATTGATCTTCTGCAGAAAGTTTGGTGAATGGACTGCTGAGGACTGGGGCAAAGTCATATTCTCCGATGAAGCCTCTTTCCGATTGTTTGGGGCATCTGGAAAAAGGCTTGTCCGGAGAAGAAAAGGTGAGCGCTACCATCAGTCCTGTGTCATGCCAACAGTAAAGCATCCTGAGACCATTCATGTGTGGGGTTGCTTCTCATCCAAGGGAGTGGGCTCACTCACAATTTTGCCCAAAAACACAGCCATGAATAAAGAATGGTACCAAAACACCCTTCAACAGCAACTTCTCGGGGACCAAAACGTTGACATTTTGGGTCCATGGCCTGGAAACTCCCCAGATCTTAATCCCATTGAGAACTTGTGGTCAATCCTCAAGAGGCGGGTGGACAAACAAAAACCCACTAATTCTGACAAACTCCAAGAAGTGATTATGAAAGAATGGGTTGCTATCAGTCAGGAATTGGCCCAGAAGTTGATTGAGAGCATGCCCAGTCGAATTGCAGAGGTCCTGAAAAAGAAGGGCCAAAACTGCAAATACTGACTCTTTGCATTAATGTAATGTAATTGTCGATAAAAGCCTTTGAAACGTATGAAGTGCGTGTAATTATATTTCACTACATCACAGAAACAACTGAAACAAAGATCTAAAAGCAGTTTAGCAGCAAACTTTGTGAAAACTAATATTTGTGTCATTCTCAAAACTTTTGGCCACGACTGTATATATATATATATTTTTGAGCGCAGGATCTGCATCCAATTGATCACCATGATAGCCTAACATGTACTAAGATGGCATTCATGTTTTATTTTTTTAGATGGCATGGTCACTGTTGAAGATATCTCTGCCATTGCAGGAAGACATTGGCTGCTAGTTACTGCTCGGGTTCTGCTTCAGCAGCTGGTATCAGAGATAATTTCAGTAATGACTGTGGCATCTAAGTAGTTAGATAGAGGGAAGGGGCTCCCTCTGTCACCCAATCAGCCCCACCACTACGGGATTACAGGATACAGATGGGTTGCTTTGGCAGCTGGGGGCTTTACTGGTCTGTCATCTTAGTACATCTATTAGAATCTTCCAAAAACCAGGACAATAGGACGCCTGTCAGACGCTGCAATACACTGTAATATATCAGTGATCAAGTTCTCTTCTCGATAGTGAAGTACTCCAGTGGGACTAAAGAAAATGGAAAAAATTAAAGCTGATCGCATATATTTAACCCCGTTACATGAAATGGTCAAATGTGACCATGGCATCTGAATGATGAAGATGCAGGAACCGCATGCTTGCACCCCCGTAACAGCCTCCCCCTGCTGAGATCGGGGAAGCTGTTACGTTACCGTTATAGCCGAGGCCTGCTTGGAAGATACTTATCACTGGTATATTCCAATACAGGCCTGCAAGTTTTAAAAAATATAAAAAATATTAAAGTTCACCCACCTTTCCCCTTACTCCAAAGTTAAAATGAAAAAATACAATTTAAAGAAAAATCATAGGCATCGCCGCATCCAAAAACACCCTTACTGTTAAAATATAAAAATAATTATCCTATACGGCGAACAGGGTAAAAAAATTTTTTTTTTTAAAATGCCCAATTCGCCTTCTTTTGTCACTTCACCTCCCCCCAAAAAATGGAATAAAAAGTGATCAAAAAGTCAGACACACTCCAAAATGGTATCAGTGAAAAGTACATTTTGTCCCACAAAAAATGAGTCCTCATACAGTTCCATAGCCATAAATATAAAAACGTTATAGGGGCTAGAATATGTAACAAAAAGAAAAAAAAAATTTGTTCAAAGTTTTAATTTTTTCCGTGTTAACACAAGAAAGACGGTGAACAGGGCAAAAGTTTGAACCCCAAAAAACAATGGCAAAATTGTGTTTTTTTTCCATTCTGAAAGAGTTAGAAAATTGTAATTAATATGTTATCTGTAGCCCAAAATGGTGCCAGTTTGGTCCATAAAGGGGTTTTCCATTCTAAAATGTAGCCACATTTTATATTCACACTATTGTGGAATTTTATGTTTTTTGCTATTAATTAATAAAGTATGCATTCATATTAGGCTACTTTCACACTAGCGTTTTTACTGGATCCGACAGGGTTCAGTTAAAACGCTTCCGTTACTGATAATACAACCATCTGAATCCGTTATGAACAGATCAGGTTGTATTATCTTTAAAGGGGTTCTGCAGTTTGCTTTAACTGATGATCTATCCTCTGGATAGATCATCAGCATCTGATCGGCGGGGGTCCGACACCCGGGACCCCCGCCGATCAGCTGTTTGAGAAGGCAGCGGCACTCCAGCAGCGCCGCGGCCTTCTCACTGTTTACTGCTGGACCAGTGAAGTTACAACTAGTATCAACTGGCCTGGGCGTGGCTAAGCTCCATTCAAGTGAACATAGATTGGGAACATGGTTCTGCCTCTGCTGCAAAGCCAAGAAAATTCCTGAGCTTTTTGCAGGATAATTTTATGGGCCAGTTTGTAGAGGATCCTACTAGGCTCTTCTGGATCTAGTAATTTCTAACAATGCAGAGCTTGTGAGAAATGTCGCTGTCCATGAAAACCTTAGTAACACTGACCACAATATAATTATATTTCAACTAAACTGTAAAAAACAACCTCAGGTCGGTAGGGCAAAAACACTTAATTTCAAAAAGGCGAATTTCCCAGGGTTGAGTGCTGCACTTCAGGACATAAACTGGGAGCAACTATTGTTACCTAATGACACTAATGCTAAATGGAAATGCTTTAAATCTACTTTGGATAAGTATATTGTTAAATACATTCCCAGAGGTAACAAAAAAAACCAAGGTCAGAACATGTAGGACCCCTAAATGATGGTAACTGTGTGTTGGTCACTGGGGATCGAGAGAAGGCAGAGCTCCTAAAAAAATTTTTTTAGCTCTGTATATACAAAAGAATAGAGGGCATCTCATGAGGGTGGTGCCACTGGTTGAAATAACTTAAATAACATACTTACCTGGCAAACAAGATTCAAGACAAGATCATTCAAGGAATTGTCTAAGGAACTGTCCAGCATTTCAGGTGGCTCAGCAATTAGAGGCACCGCCAGACACAGCAGAGGTCCCGGGTTCAAGTCCAGATCCTAACAGTACTCCCCTCCTCCCAGGACATCCCCTGGATGTCTTAGGGCCAGGTTTGTGAGGAAACCTCTGGTGGAATTCCTTTGTTAATCTAGGGGCATGAACATTCTTATCAGGCTCCCAAGAGTTTTCTTCTGGCCCATATCCTTCCCATTGAACCAGATATTGTAATTTGTTCCGAAAGATCCTGGAATCAAGAATTTTTTCCCCCACAAATTCTTCTTCACCCTGTACTTCAACAGGTGGAGGAGGAGGATGAATTCTTCCAGAAAAAGTATTTTCATGAAACGTTTTGAGTAGCGATATATAAAAAACAGGGTGAATCCTCATATTGCCGGGAAGTTTTGGGCGAAAAGTGACCGGGTTGATTTGAGCAGAAATCTCAAAAGGCACATGGAACCTGAACCTTCAAATGTTTGGTAGATAACCAAACTTTGTCACCTACGTGAAGGGTGGGGATTGATCTCCGATGTCTGTCAGCAGCCTTCTTGTAATATTCCTGAGCCTCCTTCAATGTATCAATTTCTCCTGGATCTCCTGTAATGAAGTTAATCTGTTGGTAACAGCAGGAATTGGAGTTGAAATAGGTAGATCTGGAATAAAAACTGGATGATACCCAGTGTTTAGGAAAAAGGGGCTTTGAGAAGTGGAGCTATGTTTAGAGCTATTATAAGCAAACTCTGCCGTAGGAAGGTAGTCCACCCAATCATCCTGAAGATAACTCACAAAACATCGTATCTATTGCTCCAAAGTTTGATTGGTCCTCTCGGTCTGACCATTAGACTGTGGATGAAAAGCTGAGGACAGATTAATTGTTACACCCAACGCTGAGCAAAAACTTCTCCAAAATTTAGAGGTAAACTGTACTCCTCTGTCCGACACCACATCATCAGGAATTCCATGTAGTTTAAAAACTTCCTGGACCATTACTTCTGCAGTGTGTTCGGCAGAGGGTACCCCCTTAACTGGAATAAAATGAGCCATTTTAGTGAGACGATCCACAACTACCAGGATGGTGGTCATCCCTTTAGAGAGGGGAAGGTCGACCACAAAGTCCAAAGAAATTGACCCCCATGGTCTTGGAACAGGCAGTGGTTGAAGTAACCCCAGAGGAGAGGATCGGTGTGTCTTATTGCGAGCACAGGTTTGACACAAAGCCACATAACTCTTGACATCTTTCTTGTACCCAGGCCACCAAAAGGAACGTGATAAGAGTTCCTCTGTCTTAGAAACCCCAAAATGACCAGCAAGTTTAGAGTCGTGAACCAACCTGAGGGCTTCTACTCGAACTGATTCAGGTACATAGAGGCAATGCGCTTGAGTCCAAAAACCATTGCTGTACTTGAGGTTAAAGTCTTTAGGAGGAGGATTAAGAAGTGGGTCATTCTCATACCCCTCCTTGAGAAGATTAAGAAAGGTCTTAGAACTCATGGCCCCTAGAAAGTTCTTTTGAGGCAGGATCGTACATTCAGAGTTGCTTTCCTGGAGAGGCCCAGACAACATCCGTGACAGGGCATCAGCCTTACCATTCCTTGACCCAGGGCGGTACGAGATAACAAAATTGAACCTCGAGAAGAATAGGGACCAACGTGCTTGTCTAGATGACAACCTCTTGGCAGAACGAATAAATTCTAAATTTTTATGATGCTTGAGAACGGTTACAGGGCGCTTAGCCCCTTCCAGCAGATGCCTCCACTCAGAAAATGCTTGCTTAATTGCCAGCAGCTCCTTGTTTCCAATGTCATAATTCTTCTCAGCTGGAGACATCAGTCAAGAGAAATAAGCACAAGGATGAAGCTACATTCTTTCTCCAATTCTCTGAGAAAGGATAGCTCCCACAGCAGAATCTGAAGTATCAACTTCTACGATGAAAGGTAGTTCAGGATCTGGATGTACCAGTATTGGTGCAGTAGTGAAGAGAGTCTTTAGTTTACTAAAGGCAGCCTGTGACTCAGGTGACCACAAAAAGGGTATTCCTTTCTTTGTCATCTGTGTAATTGGAGCTATTACCTTGGAAAAATTCCTTATGAATCTTCTGTAAAAGTTGGCAAATCCAACAAATCGTTGTATCTCCTTAACATTCCTAGGGACAGGCCAATCCAACACTGCTTTGATCTTATCGGGATCCATGCTTACCCCTTCAGAAGAAATAATGTAACCCAAAAACTGGATCTGACTTTGTTCAAACTCGCATTTCTCTAGTTTGATGTAAAGTTGATTCCGCCTTAGTCTCTCGAAGACAATACAGACATGCTTGTGGTGTTCTTCCAAATTATCAGAAAAATGAGAATATCATCCAAATATGCTATTACAAACTGATCCAGCAAATCTCGGAAAACATCATTAATAAAATGCTGAAAGGTTGCGGGAGCATTGCACAGTCCAAAGGGCATGACCAAAGACTCAAAATGTCCATATCTGGTTCTGAAAGCAGTTTTCCATTTATCTCCAGGACGAATGCGGACAAGGTTGTATGCCCCCCGTAAATCTAATTTGGTAAAGAGCTTGGTGGAGCGGAGTCTCTCGAGCATTTCTGGAATCAGTTGAAGTGGATAGCGATTTTTTATTGTGATCCTGTTTAAATCTCTGTAGTCGATACACGAACGCAGGGTTGAGTCCTTTTTCTCCACGAAGAACAAGGCTGCCCCAGCAGGAGAGGTTGAGTGTCTGATAAAACCCTTCTCCAGATTCTCATTAAGCCACTCCCGGAGCACCTTCAGTTCAGGTTCTGATAAAGAAAAAAGGCGACCAAAGGGTATTTCTATCCCTGGAAGCAATTCAATGGGGCAATCATAAGAGTGATGAGGAGGCAGCTGATCAGCGTTCTTCTTATCACAAACGTCCTGAAACTCAAGATATTGTGGAGGTAGCTTGTCGTATGACTGGGTAGTTACCATAACTGCTTGTGAATCCAGGGTTGGTGGAGGGCTTATTTGAAAAGATTCTTTGCAATGTTTTTTGCAATGGTCAGATGTAAAGCTTAAAGAACGTGTTTCCCAGTTGATAGAGGGATTATGGATAGATAACCAAGGAATGCCCAGGATGATAGGGAACTTGGGTGATGTGATCAGCTGAAAGCTGATAGTCTCCTGATGGTCAGTCTCAATTAGGAGTTTAAGTGAAACAGTCTCATGGGTAACAGGTCCTGAAGATAAGGGTGAGCCATCCAGAGTTTCCATATCAATAGGGGCGAGTTTATTTCTTATTTGAATGTTATGATTTTGGGCAAATTCAATATCCATGAAGTTTCCCCCGGCCCCTGAGTCCAGCATAGCAGAACAAGGTATTTCACCATCTTCAACGATAAGCTTTATAGGGATGATAAAATGAGTTGATAAAAAATTAACTTTATTTTCTCCCTGAATCAAAGGAGAGACAGACTGAGAAATTGAGTTTATTTGTTCAGATATAACATCAGTTGCCGCATTTGTTCTAAATTTATTGGAACAATTAATTGCGTAATGTCCAGAGTTTCCACAATAAAGACATAAGTCGTCTTTCTTTCTCCTGAGTAGTAATAGATCTTTTAATAGCATCCACCTGCATAGGTTCAGGACTGTCAGAATCCGGAAGAACTTTTGGACCCTTAGGAGTAAACTGACTAGTAGAAAAACGCATGTCACCATTACTGCCTAGGATTCCCAGTCTCTCTTTTCTCCTTTCAGTAAGCCTCTGATCAATTCGAATACATAATTTAATAAAAGTCTCCAGGTCTTCAGGACTTTCTACTCTGGCAAGTTCATCTTTTACTTGTTCAGAGAGTCCTTGACAGAACTGACTCTTTTGTGCTGCTGGATTCCAGTTGGTATCTGAGATCCAACGTCGGAATTCCGTGGTGTACTCTGCAACAGAGCGTCTACCCTGCCGTAATTTGTGCAATTTTGCCTCAGCAGTAGCGCAGCGGTTAGGATCATCGAAAACTTGATTCATAGCAGCCACAAAATTATTGAAATTACCCAGTATGACATCATCTTTTTCCACATAAGGGGAGGCCCAGGCTAAGGCTTCCTCAGTCAGGAGATATTGAACAGCACCTTTTTCCTGTCAGAAGTAAATGCAGCTGGTTGCATCTGAAAGTATATACGACACTGATTAAGGAAACCTCTGTAATTGTGACGGCCTCCATTAAACTTGAGTGGTAGGGGCATTCATGCGTTAGTATCTACGGCAGCAGTATCGTTGGAACGAAAGTCCCACAATTGTCTATGCAGATCAAGGATGTCCTCTTGTAGCCCTTTCACTTCAATTTGTAAATCAGCAAACTTTTCCTGGTAGTTAACACCAAATGTCTGCAACTCAGAGATTTGCACCCTGAGAGGAGCCACAGCAGCTACTACAATGGCCTCCATGTTTTAGGCCAGAATATTCTGTCAAGGTCTGGAGTCGGGCTCGGAGGCCAGTAGCTATAGCAGCAGAGCAGAAATTCAAACAGGACACCTTGGCTGATGACACGGGTTCACCTGAGGTGCGGGGTCTAAGTACTAACCGGTATTCGCCAGAGCTCCTGATGGTGGAGATGGACTTTGCTGCATGTTAGTACCAGGTCGCGGTCCTCAGGATAGCCCCACCAGGAGGTGAGCGAGCCAAGGTCCAGTAGCAGATATAGCAGGCAGGGATCAAGCAGAAGCGTGGTTGAGAAACAAGCCAAAAGTCAGTAACGAATAGTACAGGTTGGTATTAGGCAGGAGCGTAGTCGAGGATAGACAGGAGCGAGATATTGGCTGGTAAAGGCACAATATTCTGGCAACCAGGAAGTGCATGGGAGGAGCAAAGAGTTCAAGGCAAACAAGATTCAAGACAAGATCACTCAAGGAATTGTCTAAGGAACTGTCCAGCATTTCAGGTGGCTCAGCAAGTAGAGGCACCGCCAGACACAGCAGAGGTCCCGGGTTCAAGTCCAGATCCTTGTGTCAGCTTTACTGCTATTTTTTTTATCAACTATGTTTGCTTTATGGATATGCACCTATGACTATGAATAAGAATGTGCCAGTCTAAGTTTTTTTGTAGTATTTATTGAGGGTAGCGCCTCTTTTAGGCTACATTCACACGTCCGTATTTTTCTACATCCCGATTTTCGGTCCGTTTTTTGCGGATCCGTTGTTCCTGAAAATGTTTCCGTATGTCATACGTTTTTTGCGGATCCGCAAAAAACGGAAACATGTGAAAACTCAAATCCGACAGTATATTCTAACACAGAGGCGTTCCCATGGTGATGGGGACGCTTCTAGTTAGACTATACTGAGAACGGTGTCCATGACTGCCCCCTGCTGCCTGGCAGCACCCGATCTCTTACAGGGGGCTGTGATCCGCACAATTATTGTGCGAATCATAGCCCCCTATAAGAGATCAGGTGCTGCCAGGCAGGAGGGGGCAGACCCCCCTCCCTCCCCAGTATTAAATGTGCCCAGTGCGGCCTCACCTCTCCCCCCCCATCATCGGAGGCCAGTGCGGATTCCCAGTATTAATAAATGTGCCCAGTGCGGTCTTACCTCTCTCCCCCCCCCCCCATCATTGGTGGCAGTGCGGATTCCCAGTATTAATAAATGTGCCCAGTGCGGCCTCACCTCTCCCCCCCCATCATCATTGGTGGCAGCGGAGAATACCGATCGGAGTCCCAGTTTAAATCGCTGGGGCTCCGATCGGTTACCATGGCAGCAAAGACGCTATTGCAGTCTTGGCTGCCATGGTTACTTAGCAATAAATACAAGCATTATACTTACCTGCGACTGCGAGCTGCGATGTGTGTCCGGCCGGGAGCTCCTCCTACTTGTAAGTGACAGGTCTGTGCTAAAAGCAATGCGCCGCACAGACCTTTCACCTGCTTTACTGCTTATATGTGTGACCAGCCATTATTTTTTTTATCACGTATCCAAAGAGTTGTGGTCAATGATTCCTACTCTGAATGGTCCCCGGTTATAAGTGGTGTACCCCAAGGTTCTGTGCTGGGTTCGCTATTATTTAACTTATTCGTTAATGACATACAGAATGGGATTAATAGTGTTGTTTCTATTTTTGCAGATGACACCAAATTTTGCAATCTGGTACAGTCTATGGAAGATGTTAAGTTACAAGCTGCCTTGGACAAACTTACTCTTTGGGCCTCCACTTGATAAATGAGGTTCAGTATAGATACATGTAAAGTTATGCACTTGGGGGGCTAATATGCATGCAGCACATGTCCTAGGGGGAGTAAAACTGGGAGAGTCACTTGTTGAGAAGGATCTGGGTGTATTAGTAGATCATAGACTAAATAACAGCATGCAATGCCAGTTAGCTGCCTCTAAGGCCAACAGAATTTTGTCTTGTATTAAAAAAGGTATGGACTCGCGGGAGAGGGATGTAATATTGCCACTATACAAAGCGTTGGTGCGGCCTCAACTGGAATACGCAGTTCAGTTCTGGGCACCAGTCCATAAAAAGAATGCCCTGTAGTTAGAAAGAGTACAGAGGAGAACAACTAAACTCATAAAGGGCCTGGAAGATCTTAGTTATGAGCAGAGACTGAATTTGTTTAGCCTTGAAAAAAGACGTTTAACCACCTCCGGACCGCTGTACGCAGATTCGCGTTCCGGAGGTGGCAGCGCTGCGCACAATCACGCATATACGCGTCATCTCGCGAGACGCGAGATTTCGCTCAAAGCCGGCCCGCGCATGCGCATCGCGGGCCGGCAAAATTCAAAGAAGAAGTTCGTCACCAGCCTGCCAGCAACGATCATTGGCTGGCAGGCTGGCGATTTTCAAAAAATCCAATCAAAAGTCATATAACAGATCATATTAGTAAATATGATCTGTTATATGGCTTCTCTGCTCCTCTGCTGGTCCTTTTCGTCGGTTGGATCCAGCAGAGAAGCAGACTGAACTGTGAGTACACCAAACACTTCACTGTAGCCCCTGATCACCCCCCTGCACCCCAATTAACCCTTTGATCACCCCTTTGATCGCCCCTGTCAATCACTAGTGAAAGGAAAAAAAGTGATCAGTGTAAACTGTCACTTTTTTTTTTTCACTGGTATTGGCTGTTAGGTTTTAGGGATAGTTTAGGCCCCTTGGTTAGGTAGTTAGCGTCAGTTAGCGCCCACCCCACCGCACCGCAGTCACTTTTATTCGCTGAATAGCGTATCGCTAATCAGCATTTGTACTTTTATAGTATCTGTAAGTGATCAAAACTGATCACGGTCAGATCTATAATAGTATTAGTGTCACTTTAGTTCGCCCTCCACCCAAAACGCAGTGTTTGCCCGATCAGGCCTGATCGGTCGCCCACACGTGCGTTCACCCACGCCCGCCCCACCGCAGTGACAAAAAGTATATATTTTTTGATCACTGCACATTCATTTTACACGCACTGCGGCGATAAAAAAATCAGTTTTGATATTTTTTATCAACCGCAGCGGCCTCCGGTACTTCGCTAGCCTCCCCTTTGTAAGACAGGCTTGCTTTTTTTCTTGGGTAGTCTCAGGGAATACCCCTAAATTTAGTAGTCCAAAATGTCAAACAGGGGGTATTCTTCTGAAGAGGCCTACAGGATTCTGACCCAGTCGGATGAGGAGTGGGAACCCTCATCTGATGAATCTAGCGGGTCAGAATATGAACCTGTGGAAAGCAGTGGCTCTCTGACCCAAAGTTCGGACGAGGAGGTGGAGGTCCCTGGCAGCACCAGGCGTACCCGGCCCCGTGTCGCTAGACCACAGGTTATGAAGGATCCGCTTCAAGAGCAGCAGAGTGGGTCTGTCGCTGCCGGATCACGTGGTGAGGCATACACCAGCAGCGCAGCCCTCCCTGGACCTAGTACCAGCACTGCCGTACAACATGGTGACGTGGCGAGCACCAGAAGGGCAGTTGAAGCTGGTACGGTGGCACGTGCACTAGTTACCCCGTCGCAGCCACCGCACAGACAGGCCCGTAGAGCCCCTAGAATCCCTGAGGTGCTGGCAAACCCTGATTGGCAGTCACCAACTTCAGCCGCACCTGTAGTTCCCCCTTTCACCGCCCAGTCTGGAGTTCGGGTTGAGACGGCTCAAATCGGTTCGGCCCTGGGATTTTTTGAGCTGTTCTTGACTGCGGAGCTCTTGGACTTAGTCGTGGCAGAGACCAACCAGTATGCCACACAATTTATATCCGCCAACCCGGGAAGCTTTTATGCCCAGCCTTTCCGGTGGAAACCAGTCCAAGTTTCCGAACTTAAATTTTTTTTGGGCCTTCTCCTCAACATGGGCCTGACAAAAAAGCATGAATTGCGGTCATATTGGTCAACGCACCCGATTCATCACATGCCCATGTTCTCTGCTGCTATGTCCAGGGCACGATTTGAGGCCATCCTCCGTTTCCTGCATTTTAGCGACAACACCACCTCCCGTCCCAGAGGCCACCCAGCTTTTGACCGGCTCCACAAAATTCGGCCCCTCATAGACCATTTCAACCAGAAATTTGCAGATTTGTATACCCCCGAGCAAAACATCTGCGTAGACGAGTCCCTAATACATTTTACCGGGCGCCTTGGCTTCAAACAGTACATCCCAAGCAAGCGTGCCCGGTATGGGGTCAAATTGTATAAGCTCTGTGAAAGGGCCACAGGCTATACCCACAAATTTCGGATCTATGAGGGAAAAGATCAGACCCTGGAGCCGGTCGGTTGCCCTGACTACCTGGGGAGCAGTGGGAAGACAGTCTGGGATTTGGTGTCACCCTTATTCGGCAAGGGGTACCATCTTTATGTGGACAATTTCTACACAAGTGTGGCCCTCTTTAGGCATTTGTTTCTAGAACGGATTTGCGCCTGTGGCACCGCGCGAACTAGTCCCCCCAACGGCTTGTAACCACCCGTCTTGCAAGGGGGGAGAGGGCTGCCTTGTGTAACGAAGAACTGCTCGCGGTGAAATGGAGAGACAAGCGTGACGTTTACATGCTCTCCTCCATTCACGCAGACACGACAATCCAAATTGAGCGAGCAACCCGTGTCATTGAAAAGCCCCTCTGTGTCCACGACTATAATGCGCTCATGGGAGGGGTGGACTTCAATGACCAGATGTTGTCTCCGTATTTAGTTTCCCGCAGAACCAGACGCTGGTATAAGAAGGTGTCTGTATATTTAATTCAATTGGCGCTGTACAATAGTTTTGTTCTCTACAGTAAGGCTGGGAGAACACGATCTTTCCTCAAATTCCAGGAAGAGATCATCGAGAACCTCCTTTACCCAGGAGGTTCCGTGGCCCCATCCACCAGTGTAGTTAGCCGTCTACACGAGCGACATTTCCCCAGTGTCGTTCCTGGTACCTCAACCCAACCGTCACCCCGAAAAAGATGTTGTGTCTGTAGCAGGAGTGGAATAAGGCGTGACACCCGCTAATTCTGTCCTGACTGTCCTGACCACCCTGCCCTATGCTTTGGTGAGTGTTTCCGGAAGTACCACACACAGGTACACCTAGCATAGGGATTGCATCTCACAGGACAGGCACACAGGGCTATTAGGACCCTTTTACTCTCAGCTGCTGCAAACCTCTCCTTTCACCTGGGATAAAGTGCATAACGTACTTCGCCACATCTTTGGGCGATTTGCGCTTTGCACATTGTCCCATGGGGAAGGAGAGGTTTGTTCTATAAAGGTAAAAAAAACTAAACAAAAAAAAAATTACCGGTAAGTAAAAAAGTTAAAAAAGTTAAAAAAAAGTTAATATGTTCTGTTCTAAAGTTAATAAAGTTATTGCTTTGCGGCCTGGTTTTTTCTTTTTTGTTTTGTTTTTTTTACCTTCCAGGTGGACCAACCGATCGACCAGCTGCAGCACTGATGTGCATTCGGACAGAAGCATTGCGCTGCTGTCAGATTACACGCAAGTCGGTGTATGCGGCGCTGCAAGACGAGATTTCTCCTCTGCAGTAAAAGATATGTTTGCCGAGGCATATGAGCTGAGGAGGTGGCGGTGTTCATATACTTTGGCAAACACTTTGTATATATAAAAAAAAAAATCCCGGCAATGATTTATTCATCCACATCGATTGATGTGAATGGAGAAATCTGGTTTGCCAGGGCATACGAGCTGAAGTGGGTATGGATGTTGGGCGGAGCTCCTATGTCCTGGCAGACGCCTTTCCCCTCCTTTTTCTTTTTTTGGCAGATTTTTTCATCCACATTGATCGACGCGAATGAAGAAATCTGTGCCGTTCATTTTTTTCTTTCAGCCCAGAGGCTGAACGGAAAAAAAAAATCTCATTACCCGTATGCTCAATATAAGGAGAATAGCAGAAACTCCTAATGCTGGGCATACATGTAATGATTGCGGAGACCCTCAAATGCCAGGGCAGTACAAACACCCCACAAATAACACCATTTTGGAAAGAAGACACCCCAAGGTATTCGCTGAGGGGCATATTGAGTCCATGAAAGATTGAAATTTTTGTCCCAAGATAGCGAAAAGGGAGACTTTGTGAGAACAAAATCAAAAAAATCTATTTCCGCTAACTTGTTGGTCAAATGCCAACTTTGTATAAAAAAAATGGGAAAAGTTGTCTTTTGCCAAGATATTTCTCTCACCCAGCATGGGTATATGTAAAATGACACCCCAAAACACATTCCCCACCTTCTCCTGAGTACGGAGATACCAGATGTGTGACACTTTTTTGCAGCCTAGGTGGGCAAAGGGGCCCATATTCCAAAGAGCACCTTTCGGATTTCACAGGTCATTTTTTACAGAATTTGATTTCAAACTCCTTACCACACATTTGGGCCCCTAGAATGCCAGGGCAGTATAACTACCCCACAAGTGACCCCATTTTGGAAAGAAGACACCCCAAGGTATTCCGTGAGGGGCATGGCGAGTTCCTAGAATTTTTTATTTTTTGTCACAAGTTAGGGGAAAATGATGATTTTTTTTTTTTTTTCATACAAAGTCTCATATTCCACTAACTTGTGACAAAAAATAAAAACTTCCATGTACTCACTATGCCCATCAGCGAATACCTTGGGGTCTCTTCTTTCCAAAATGGGGTCACTTGTGGGGTAGTTATACTGCCCTGGCATTTTAGGGGCCCAAATGTGTGGTAAGGAGTTTGAAATCAAATTCAGTAAAAAATGACCTGTGAAATCCGAAAGGTGCTCTTTGGAATGTGGGCCCCTTTGCCCACCTAGGCTGCAAAAAAGTGTCACACATCTGGTATCTCCGTACTCAGGAGAAGTTGAGGAATGTGTTTTGGGGTGTCTTTTTACATATACCCATGCTGGGTGAGATAAATATCTTGGTCAAATGCCAACTTTGTATACAAAAATGGGAAAAGTTGTCTTTTGCCAAGATATTTCTCTCACCCAGCATGGGTATATGTAAAATGACACCCCAAAACACATTCCCCACCTTCTCCTGAGTACGGAGATACCAGATGTGTGACACTTTTTTGCAGCCTAGGTGGGCAAAGGGGCCCATATTCCAAAGAGCACCTTTCGGATTTCACAGGTCATTTTTTACAGAATTTGATTTCAAACTCCTTACCACACATTTGGGCCCCTAGAATGCCAGGGCAGTATAACTACCCCACAAGTGACCCCATTTTGGAAAGAAGAGACCCCAAGGTATTCGCTGATGGGCATAGTGAGTTCATGGAAGTTTTTATTTTTTGTCACAAGTCAGTGGAATATGAGACTTTGTATGAAAAATAAATAAAATAAAAAAAATCATCATTTTCCACTAACTTGTGACAAAAAATAAAAAATTCTAGGAACTCGCCATGCCCCTCACGGAATACCTTGGGGTGTCTTCTTTCCAAAATGGGGTCACTTGTGGGGTAGTTATACTGCCCTGGCATTTTCCAGGGGCCCTAATGTGTGGTAAGTAGGTAAATGACCTGTGAAATCTGAAAGGTGCTCTTTGGAATGTGGGCCCCTTTGCCCACCTAGGCTGCAAAAAAGTGTCACACATCTGGTATCTCCGTACTCAGGAGAAGGTGGGGAATGTGTTTTGTGGTGGCATTTTACATATAGCCATGCTGGGTGAGAGAAATATCTTGGCAAAAGACAACTTTTCCCATTTTTTTTATACAAAGTTGGCATTTGACCAAGATATTTATCTCACCCAGCATGGGTATATGTAAAAAGACACCCCAAAACACATTCCTCAACTTCTCCTGAATGCAGAGATACCAGATGTGTGACACTTTTTTGCAGCCTAGGTGGGCAAAGGGGCCCATATTCCAAAGAGCACCTTTCGATTTCACAGGTCATTTTTTACTGAATTTGATTTCAAACTCCTTACCACACATTTGGGCCCCTAGAATGCCAGGGTAGTATAACTACCCCACAAGTGACCACATTTTGGAAAGAAGAGACCCCAAGGTATTCGCTGATGGGCATAGTGAGTTCATGGAAGTTTTTATTTTTTGTCACAAGTTAGTGGAATATGAGACTTTGTATGAAAAAAAAAAAAAAAAACATCATTTTCCACTAACTTGTGACAAAAAATAAAAAATTCTAGGAACTCGCCATGCCCCTCACGGAATACCTTGGGGTGTCTTCTTTCCAAAATGGGGTCACTTGTGGGGTAGTTATACTGCCCTGACATTCTAGGGGCCCAAATGTGTGGTAAGGAGTTTGAAATCAAATTCTGTAAAAAATGACCTGTGAAATCCGAAAGGTGCTCTTTGGAATATGGGCCCCTTTGCTCACCTAGGCTGCAAAAAAGTGTCACACATCTGGTATCTCTGTATTCAGGAGAAGTTGAGGAATGTGTTTTGGGGTGTCTTTTTACATATACCCATGCTGGGTGAGATAAATATCTTGGTCAAATGCCAACTTTGTATAAAAAAATGGGAAAAGTTGTCTTTTGCCAAGATATTTCTCTCACCCAGCATGGGTATATATAAAATGACACCCCAAAACACATTCCCCACCTTCTCCTGAGTACGGAGATACCAGATGTGTGACACTTTTTTGCAGCCTAGGTGGGCAAAGGGGCCCATATTCCAAAGAGCACCTTTCGGATTTCACAGGTCATTTTTTACAGAATTTGATTTCAAACTCCTTACCACACATTTGGGCCCCTAGAATGCCAGGGCAGTATAACTACCCCACAAGTGACCCCATTTTGGAAAGAAGAGACCCCAAGGTATTCGCTGATGGGCATAGTGAGTTCATAGAACTTTTTATTTTTTGTCACAAGTTAGTGGAATATGAGACTTTGTAAGAAAAAAAAATAAAAATCATCATTTTCCGCTAACTTGTGACAAAAAATAAAAAGTTCTATGAACTCACTATGCCCATCAGCGAATACCTTAGGGTGTGTACTTTCCGAAATGGGGTCATTTGTGGGGTGTTTGTACTGTCTGGGCATTGTAGAACCTCAGGAAACATGACAGGTGCTCAGAAAGTCAGAGCTGCTTCAAAAAGCGGAAATTCACATTTTTGTACCATAGTTTGTAAACGCTATAACTTTTACCCAAACCATTTTTTTTTTACCCAAACATTTTTTTTTTATCAAAGACATGTAGAACAATAAATTTAGAGCAAAATTTATATATGGATGTAGATTTTTTTGCAAAATTTTACAACTGAAAGTGAAAAATGTCATTTTTTTCAAAAAAATCGTTAAATTTCGATTAATAACAAAAAAAGTAAAAATGTCAGCAGCAATGAAATACCACCAAATGAAAGCTCTATTAGTGAGAAGAAAAGGAGGTAAAATTCATTTGGGTGGTAAATTGCATGACCGAGCAATAAACGGTGAAAGTAGTGTAGGTCAGAAGTGTAAAAAGTGGCCTGGTCTTTCAGGGTGTTTAAGCACTGGGGGCTGAGGTGGTTAAGGGGGAAGAAAAAAAGATTCAGTCATAAGAGGCGACAAGCATTCTTTACAGTAAGATCTGTGATTCTCTGGAATAGCCGCAGGAGCTGGTCACAGCAAATACAGCAGATGGCGTCAAAAAAGGATTAGATGACTTTTTAATTCAAAATAACATTGAGGCATATGACAATGTATAGAAATCTTGTTCTGCACATCCTTTCCCTTTGGCCCAACACCTTTTTAAAAGGAAGATGGACATTGATCCAGGGATTGATATAGCAGGATTACAGGTTGGACTTGATGGACTTTTGTCTTTTTCCATCCTTAACAACTATGTAACTATGTAAGATCACTGGCACACATTACACCAAAAATCTACTCCAGCTACTGTCTGGAGAAGATACCAGTTCTGGTGCATGGACAGCAGAAGATGCAACAACTTTATTATGGGGCATCGAATCTTCCTCCAGTTGGTATTTTACTAACACTGGCATATTTGCCAGTCTTTGTGAATAACCCGAAATGAGTTGTGTATATAACAGCAGCAAAGATCTGCTCTACTTACTGGCATCTACTTACTGGTGGGGAACTACAGGAGCAATGGTGATAGAGAGTCACTGAGTTTTTGTAAAATGTTTGATATAGATACAGTATGTCATGGACACAAATCAAAAGATTTGATCAGTGGGGATCTGAACTCCGAGACCCCCACTGATCCCTAGAACGAGGAGAGTGAAGTGCTCGCATATTGCTCTCTCTCTCCTCGCTGCAGAGGACAGAATTGAGATGGACCCATAGACTTCTATTGAGCCCATTCCCTGCAACGAGGAGAGAGAGAGCAATACATAAGCACTTCTCTCCTCGTTTTCAGGATCAGTGGCCTCTCAGGACTCAGACCCCCACCCATCAAAACTTTTTTTATGTCT
This sequence comes from Bufo bufo, assembly GCF_905171765.1. NCBI lineage: Eukaryota > Metazoa > Chordata > Amphibia > Anura > Bufonidae > Bufo > Bufo bufo. The sequence goes on from NC_053389.1 coordinate 122,418,211, forward strand.
CTATGACATATCAAAAGTTTTACAAAAACTCAGTGACACTTTCTCTCTCAGTGTTGCCAGTGTTATCCAATACATTCCAGAACTGTAAGGGTTATATAGCATCGTAAATCAATATAATGCTATGTGAACCCCGTCAGTGCTGGGAGGTAAGGCCGGGTGCTGCGATGCGGACTCGCTGCGGGAGGAACGCTCGTCTGCAAGGGCCCTAAGAGTCAACCGGTCAGCATTTTCAGTTGACAGGTGGATGTGCTTATCAGTTATTATGCCCCCAGCAGCACTAAATACACACTCTGACAAAATGCTGGCGGCAGGGCAGGCCAGCACCTCCAAGGCGTAGAGCACCAGTTCGTGCCACGTGTCCAGCTTGGACACACAAATAGTTGTAAGGCACACAGGGATCACTGAGGATGCTGACACAGTCTGCAACGTACTCCTTCACCATCTTGCAAAATTTTTCCCTCCTTGTGACACTAGGCTGCGCCTCAGGTTGAGGGTGCTGACGGAGTGTCATAAAACTGTCCCAACCCTTGGAGAGTGTTGCCCTGCCTCTGTTGGAACTGCTGTGTGTTTCCCTCGTCTCCCCTCCTTGGTTGGCCAAGGAACTACGTACTCTGCAGCCAGCGTTTTCAGCTGGAAATTTTTGGACCTTCTGGTATTGCACCATTTTGCTCATCCTCTCTACCACAGGAATGAGAGATGAGAACTTCTCTTTGTATCGGGGGTCGAGAAGGGTGAACAACCAGTAATCGGTGTTGGCCAAAATGAGTACAACGTGAGGGTCACAGGAAAGGCAGCCTAACATAAAGTCAGCCATGTGTGCCAGAGTCCCAACAGACAAGACTTCGCTGTCCTCATTAGGAGGATGACACTCAATCTCTTCATCCTCTTCTACCCATCCACGCTGAACCGATGGAATAAAACTTCTATGGGTACTACCCTCTGTAGTGGAGGCAACCATCTCCTGCTCTTCCTTATCATCCAATTTGCGTTGAGAAGACAAACTGAGGGTGGTCTAGCTATCACCCTGTGTACTTTCATACTCTTCCACATGCAAAGTGTCGTCCTTAATTGTGAGCAGCGAGCATTTCAGTAGACACAGAAGTGGGATGGTTACGCTGATAATAGCGTTATCGCCGCTCACCATCTGTGTTGCTTCCTCAAAGTTGCGTAAAACCTCACAAAGGTCAGACATCAATGCCGACTCGTCGCTTGTGAAGAGCGGAAGCTGACTGGAAAGGCGATGACCATGTTGCAGCTGGTATTCTACTACTGCCCTCTGCTGCTCACAAAGCCTGGCCAACATGTTGAACGTGGAGTTCCAGCGCATGCTCATGTCGCACAACAGTGTGTGACCTGGCAATTGCAAGCGCTGCTGCAGCATTGCCAGACCGGCGGAAGCTGTCGATGACTTGCGGGAATGGGCACACACGAGTCACCAGTAGCTAAGGCAAATTGGGATAGGTTTGAGAAACCACTGAACCACTAGGTTGAACACGTGGGCTAGGCATGGTATGTGTGTGAGCTTGCCGAGCTCCAAAGCCACCACCAAGTTGCGGCTATTATCAGACACAACCATGCCTGGTTCTAGGTTGAGTGGCGAGAGCCACAGCTCAGTCTGGTCCCTTATCCCCTGCCACAGCTCTGCGGCGGTATGCTGTTTGTCACCTAAGCAGATCAGTTTAAGCATGGCCTGTTGCCACTTCTCCACTGCAGTGCTACACTGATTCCAGCTATTGACTGATGTCTGACTGGTGCTGCAAGATGATAATTCAGAGGTGGAAGTGGAGGAAGAGGCAGAGGAGGAGAAGGGGGTGTTGCAGCCACTAACGTAGGTGGAGGCGGAAACCAGGATGGTAGTAGGGCCCGCAATCCTTGGCGTCGGAAGCACCTGTGCCATCCCAGGGTACGACTCGCTCCCGGCCTCCACAACGTTCACCCAGTGTGCCGTCAGGGAAATGTAGCGTCCCTGGCCAAAAGCACTTGTCCATGTGTCAGTCGTTAAGTTGACCTTCCCAATAACTGTGTTGGTCAGGGCACGTGTGATGTTACGGGACACATGCTGGTGCAAGGCTGGGACTGCACACTGTAAACATATTGGCGGCTGGGGACAGAGTTCCGTGGGACAGCCGTCGCCACCAGGCTGCGGAAAGCCTCAGTGTCCACAAGCCTAAATGGCAACATCTCCAGGGCCAGCAATTTGGAAAGGTGCGCATTTACTGCTATGATCTGTGGGTGGTTGGGTATTTGCGCTTTTGTTCAAAGGCCTGGGGTATAGACATCTGTACGCTGCGCTGGGACACAGAAGTGGATGTGATAGCTGATGGTGCTTGCGAAGGTCCAGGTGCATGGTGGGAGGCATCCGGGCCTGCGTCTTGGACAGGGGATTGGCCAGCATGTAACACAGGGGAAGAGGAGGCAGTAGTGTGACCCGCAGACGCTGGTTGTGGACCCAGGCGTTCGGCCCACCTATTAGGGTGCTTTGATGCCACGTGGCAGATCATGCTGGTGGTGGTGAAGTTGCTAGTGTTCACGCCCCTGCTCATTTTGGTATGGCACAGGTTGCAAATGACAATTCTTTTATCATCCTCACTTTCCTCAAGAAAGCGCCAGACTGCGGAACACCTACCCCTTGGCAAGGGAGATTGCTGCAAGAGGGTGCTCCGGGGAACAGTTGCGGCCCTGTTTGGTGTGGCCTGCCTTCTCCCTTTTGCCACCCCACTGCCTCTTCCAGCTTGTTGCGGTGCTGCGGATCCCGCCCCCTGTGTACTGCTGTCCTCGCTCGGTTTGCCACCTTCCCAGGTTGGTTCTGTGACTTCATCGTCCAGCACCTCCTCTTCCACTTTCTCACTCTGGTCATTCCCCTGACTTGTTGACCTAACAACAACCTAAGTTATTGACATCGTCATCATCAACCTCTTGAGATACTAATTGCGGTTGACTTATTGGCAACTGTGTCTCATCATCATCCACCTTGTGAAACACTAATTGCCGTTCCCCACCGTCATCTTCTTTTGACTGTAGATGCTCCAGAGTTTGGGAATCAGGGCACAAGAACTCCTCATGTCCCTCTTCAAGCGGGCTTGGCGAGAGGCCCAAATTAAGGAATGGCGATGAAAACAGCTCCTCGGAATATCCGAGTGTGGGATCACTTATTTGCCAAGACTCTCCATGGTGGTTAGAAGGATTATCAGGGTGAGGATTCTGTTGACCAGACTCTTGGCTACTGAGACTGGACTTTGTGGAAGACAGGGTGGTGCCTTACCTACTGCAAGCATTATCTGCTGCAATCCAACCGACCACCTGGTCGCACTGGTCTGACTTCGAGAGTGGTGTCCTGCGCCGCCCTGCAAACTGGGACATGAAGCTAGGTATCGTGGATGAGTGTGTTTCTTGTGCTCTGGCAGCAGGCACAGTTTCACCACGGCCAGGGCCAAGGCCTCTACGTGCACCATAAGCAGCACGGCCACTTCCCCGTCCCTTACTGCTCACCTTGCACATATCAAATGGTATACAGTTGCATAAAAAAGTATGTGAACCCTTTGGAATGGTATGGATTTCTGCACAAATTGGTCATAAAATGTGATCTGATCTTCATCTAAGTCACAACAATAGACAATCACAGTCTGCCTAAACTAATAACACACAAAGAATTAAATGTTATCATGTTTTTATTGAACACACCATGTAAACATTCACAGTGCAGGTGGAAAAAGTATGTGAACCCCTAGACTAATGACATCTCCAAGAGCTAATTAAAGTGAGTTGTCAGCCAACTGGAGTCCAATCAATGAGATAAGATTGGAGGTGTTGGTTACAACTGCCCTGCCCTATAGAAAACACACACCAGTTTTGGGTTTGCTTTTCACAAGAAGCATTTCCTGATGTGAATGATGCCTCGCACAAAAGAGCTCTCAGAAGGCCTACGATTAGGAATTGTTAACTTGCATAAAGCTGGAAAGGGTTATAAAAGTATCTCCAAAAGCCTTGCTGTTCATCAGTCCATGGTTAGACAAATGGTCTATAAATGGAGAAAGTTCAGCACTGCTTCTACTCTCCCTAGGAGTGGCCGTCCTGTAAAGATGACTGCAAGAGCACAGCGCAGACTGCTCAATAAGGTGAAGAAGAATCCTAGAGTGTCAGCTAAAGACTTACAAAAGTCTCTGGCATATGCTAACATCCCTGTCAGTGAATCTACGATACGTAAAACATTAAACAAGAATGGATTTCATGGGAGGATACCACAGAGGAAGCCACTGCTGTCCAAAAAAAACATTGCTGCACGTTCACAGTTTGCACAAGAGCCCCTGGATGTTCCACAGCAGTACTGGCAAAATATTCTGTGGACAGATGAAACCAAAGTTGAGTTGTTTGGAAGAAACACACAACACTATGTGTGGAGAAAAAGAGGCACAGCACACCAACATCAAAACCTCATCCCAACTGTGAAGTATGGTGGTGGGGGCATCATGGTTTGGGGCTGCTTTGCTGCGTCAGGGCCTGGACGGATTGCTATCACGTTTATCAAGACATTTTGCAGGAGAACTGAAGTCCATCTGTCCACCAGCTGAAGCTCAACAGAATAAATCAACAACAGAATGGCTTAAACAGAAGAAAATACACCTTCTGGAGTGGCCCAGTCAGAGTCCTGACATCAACCCGATTGAGATGCTGTGGCATGACCTCAAGAAAGCGATTCACACCAGACATCCCAAGAATATTGCTGAACTGAAACAGTTCTGTAAAGAGGAATGGTCAAGAATTACTCCTGACCGTTGTGCAATTCTGATCTGCAACTACAGGAAACGTTTGGTTGAAGTTATTGCTGCCAAAGGAGGTTCAACCAGTTATTAAATCCAAGGGTTCACATACTTTTTACACCTGCACTGTGAATGTTTGCATGGTGTGTTCAATAAAAACATGGTAACATTTAATTCTTTGTGTGTTATTAGTTTAAGCAGATTGTGACTTAGATGAAAATCAGATCACATTTTATGACCAATTTGTGCAGAAATCCATATCATTCCAAAGGGTTCACATACTTTTTCTTGCAACTGTATATGCTTGCAAGTATGTCACACGTACAGTAGCGCAGGTTTTGTAAGTGTATGCGCACACGTTAAACAGGAGGTATAGCGCAAGTAATGTCGCTGTCACCAGCGGCTAATAAAAAATTACACTGAATTAATGTCACTGATATTTTGGATGGGCATACGTTATACAGGAGATGTAGCGCATGTAATGTCGCTGCCCCCTGCAACAAAAAAATTAGACTGAATGTCACAGATATTTCGGATACACAAACGTTATACAGGAGATGTAGCGAAGGTAATCGTAGCGGACACTGTATACGGAAAAAGTACACTGGATGTCACAAATATTTTTAGGCTGCGTACATGTTACACTAGAGATCTAGCGCAGATAATGTCACTGTCAACAGCGGCGAAAAAAATTACACTGAATGTCACTGATATTTCGGATGCGCTAATGTTATACTGGAGATGTAGCGCAGGTATGTCGCTGCCCCCAGCAGCAAAAAAATTAGACTGAATGTCACTGATATTTCGGATACGCAAACGTTATACAGGAGATGTAGCGCAGGTAATGTAACTGTAATGTAATGTAAAAGTGCACTGGATTTCATGGATATTTTTAGGCTGTGCACACGTTACACAGGACATGTAGCGCAGATAATGTCGCTGTCTGCAGTGGCCAAACAATTGCAAGCTATTTAGCGCAGGTTGCGCTAAAAATATATATATTGCTGCCAGATACAACTATAGTCCTTAAAAGGACTTTTGGGTCTCTAACAAGTTTTAGCAATTTAGTGCAGGTTGCACTAAAAATATATATTGCTGCAACACACACAATAGTCCTTAAAAGGACTTTTGGGTCTATAACAAGTATAAAAACTAAAATATTGCTATTTCAATCCCTACACCATCTCTCCCTTCTGCTCTCCAGCTCTCCCTGACTAATACTGAGCCGAACACGTGTCATCGGGTGCTATGTAGCACCCGATGACGCGTTCCGGCCAGCCAATCACTGTGATGACAGCAGCCAACATGGTTACGGCATTACAGTGAATGGCATTACTTACCTGCACGTTTATTGGCTGCGTAACAGCCAACAAACGTGTGGGGAGGAGACTCGAGCATCGCGCTCGAGCACACGCGGTATTCGGCCAAGCCTGCTCACCCAACACTAGTGGCAGGAGATCGGTGAGACTGGCAACACGTGGTTTGATCTGACATGTTTTCCGTTTGGATCAAATGACGTCTGTGTTGTTTCTGGTGCTTTCCATACCTTCTTTCCCCAGGTGTGGATATTATGGTGATTTAACCATCTCTATTTATTGTTGTTTCTCCCACTATGCTATGCGGTTTATAGCTTCAGTTTCAGTTGTGGATAGCTGGTGTGTGGATCTCAGCTGAGTTCCTGGTGCTGCCATAGCAACTTGAAGTTACGTTTTTTCTTTCCCTTTTGTATTTTGTTTGGGTTATTTTGTGTGTTGCATTTCCCTGTCATTTGTATTAAGGCCTGAGGGAGACTCCTGTTCGTCCTTCCTTTTGGAGGAACAGGTTGTCTCAGTCCTATAGGGTGAGTTAGGATAATTAGGTATTCCTGTGTATGAACTCACCTACCTCTGGGGTCTGTTCATACTGGTAGTTATTCAGTACTTTGATTAGGGTTTTACTAGGAGGTGTCAATCTCCTTTCCCTAGTTTCCAGGCCTTATTCCCTCACCCCTTTCCCTCCTATGTTTGGTGTGGTGTTTCCCTGTCACACCTGAATGTGACAAATTCAGGAGGAATGTTCAAAACATTTTTCACTGCTGCTAAGAGAAGTCCTCAAGCTTCACTCAGAAACCACTGACACCGGCAGGTAAGAGTAGCAGTAAAGCATGCTACTGGCTGCTCATGTACTGGAAGTCAGCTCTGTCCATAGTGTATAGTAGCCAGGAGCTGGTTACTGCAGCGCTGCTCCCATTCACTTCAATGGAAAAAGTGCTGCAGTAACCAGCACTGCTATCTTAAGGATAGGAAACGGCCGGAAAACTACTGTAAGGATTTCTGTAATAGGAGGACTGTACATGGGCAGCCAGGAGCATGTCTTACTGCAGACAGGTACCTGCTGGTTTCAGTGGTTCCTGAATGGAGGGAAGCATTCTAGCCTTTAAGAGATCCTCCTTTGGCTTGAGTCCTGTGGCTGCCAGCTGCCTTCCTTGCCATGTTTGCAGTGCACATGTCAATTTTGGCTCATGTGCAGTGCAAACTGAAAAAAAGAAGAAAAATCTCAGACATTATTATTTTCTGCCAGACACTATAGGTGGCAGAAAAACACCCAGTTTTTGCAGACTATCCATAAATTTACAGACAGTTTTTATCCAAGGCCTTATTATGAATTGCTGTATGGTCTTTCCTGTATACAATGTTTTATACATGTTAAAGGGGTTTTCTGAGATTTTAATACTGATGACCTATCTTCAGGATAGGTCATCAGCATCTATTCGGTGGGGGTCCGACACCAGGGACGCCCACCGATCAGCTGTTTGAGAAGGTAGAGGCGCTCGCAGTAGCACCACGGCCTTCTCACTGCTTTGCCTAGGCCAATGACATGTTCATCAGTCACGTGGCCTAGACACAGCTCAGCCCCATAGAAGTGAATGGGGCTTAGCGCTATACCAAGCATAACCACTATACAATGTACAGTGCTGTGCATGGTAAGCACAGAGAAGGCTGTGGTGGTCACAGGAGTGCTGTTGCCTTGCTGTTGCCTTCTCAAACAGCTGATCGGCAGGGGTCCTGGGTGTTGAACCCCCACCGATAAAATACTGATAACCTATCCAGAGGATTCTGTTCAATTGTTTCTAAGGCTGGGTTCACACCTGAGCGCATTCGATAAGCGCTTTTTACAGGCGTTTAGTTAAATCAAATACTATTAAAAGTTATAAATTCAGGTATGATCACAAATTGAGATATCACAAATAATTCCCCGTAATCGACTCCTCCTTTCAGATAACCGCTTATAGTGATATTCTTCAAACAAGTACAGAGCACTGTATTTTTACCTGAGCACTTTTGCGCTGTTCACAGTTTTTGAAATGAATATCCTTTTCCTGCTCATCCCATTATTACTATGAAGACATGTCAAGCCTAAATCTATTATAAAACAATTTGATTAATACTGACTAAGACAGGGTCTATATAGTGATTTTTGTACAATATACAGTGGGATGTGAAAGTTTGGGCAACCTTGTTAATCGTCATGATTTTCCTGTATAAATCGTTGGTTGTTACGATAAAAAATGTCAGTTAAATATATCATATAGGAGACACACACAGTGATATTTGAGAAGTGAAATGAAGTTTATTGGATTTACAGAAAGTGTGCTATAATTGTTTAAACAAAATTAGGCAGGTGCATAAATTTGGGCACTGTTGTCATTTTATTGATTCCAAAACCTTGACCTACATACACAGGTGAATCCAATTATGAGAAAGAGTATTTAAGGGGGTCAATTGTAAGTTTCCCTCCTCTTTTAATTTTCTCTGAAGAGTAGCAACATGGGGGTCTCAAAACAACTCTCAAATGACCTGAAGACAAAGATTGTTCACCATCATGGTTTAGGGGAAGGATACAGAAAGCTGTCTCAGAGATGTCAGCTGTCTGTTTCCACAGTTAGGAACATATTGAGGAAATGGAAGACCACAGGCTCAGTTCAAGTTAAGGCTCGAAGTGGCAGACCAAGAAAAATCTCGGATAGACAGAAGCGACGAATGGTGAGAACAGTTAGAGTCAACCCACAGACCAGCACCAAAGACCTACAACATCATCTTGCTGCAGATGGAGTCACTGTGCATCGTTCAACCATTCAGCGCACTTTACACAAGGAGATGCTGTATGCGAGAGTGATGCAGAGGAAGCCTTTTCTCCACCCACAGCACAAAAAGTGCCGCTTGAGGTGGGCTAAAGCACATTTGGACAAGCCAGCTTCATTTTGGAATAAGGTGCTGTTGACTGATGAAACTAAAATTGAGTTATCTGGCAATAACAAGGGGCGTTATGCATAGAGGAAAAAGAACACAGCATTCCAAGAAAAACACCTGCTACCTACAGTAAAATATGGTGGTGGTTCCATCATACTGTATGGCTGTGTGGCCAGTGCAGGGACTGGGAATCTTCTCAAAGTTGAGGGACGCATGGATTCCACTCAGTATCAGCAGATTCTGGAGACCAATGTCCAAGAATCTGTGACAAAGCTGAAGCTGCGCCAGGGCTGGATCTTTCAACAAGACAACGACCCTAAACACTGCTCAAAATCCACTAAGGCATTTATGCATTTATGCAGAGGAACAAGTACAACGTTCTGGAATGGCCATCTCAGTCCCCAGACCTGAATATAATTGAAAATCTGTGGTGTGACTTAAAGAGAGCTGTCCATGCTCGGAAGCCATCAAACTTGAATGAACTAAAGATGTTTTGTAAAGAGGAATGGTCCAAAATACCTTCAACCAGAATCCAGACTCTCATTGGAACCTACAGGAAGCGTTTAGGAGGATCTACTAAATATTTCATTTCTTTTTTGTGGTGCCCAAATTTATGCACCTGCCCTAATTTTGTTTAAACAATTATAGCACACTTTCTGTAAATCCAATAAACTTCATTTCACTTCTAAAATATCACTGTGTGTGTCTCATATATGATATTTTTAACTGACATTTTTTATCGTAACAACCAATGATTTATACAGGAAAATCATGACTATTAACAGGGTTGCCCAAACTTTCGCATCCCACTGTATAACAAAATAATTACCCATATCATATTGTGTAGTGTTTGTTTTATTCAAATTTTGCTATGTTGTTAAAATAAAAAAAATCTATTTTTTTCCATTATTCTGTACTCAATATCCCCTAATAAGAAAGTGAAAACAGAAAGTTTAAAATCTTTTCAAATTTTTTTTTTTTTAAATTAGATCTTGCATTGACATAAGTATTCAGAGTTTCAGACCCTTTACCCAGTGATTACAGCCTCCAGTCTTCTTTGGTATCATGCCAAAAGGTTTGCACATCTGGGTTTGGGGATTTTTTTCTCCGCAGATCCTCTCAAGCTCTGTCAGGTTGGATGCGGACCGTTGGTGGGCAGACACTTTCAGGTCTTTCCAGTGATGTTCAATTGGGTTCAAATAAGGGCTCTCACTGGGCCACTCAAGGACATTCACAGAGCTGTCCCTAAGCAACTCCTGTGTTGTCTTGGCTGTGTGCTTAGGGTAATTTTCTTGTTGGGAGGTAAACTCTGGATCAGTTTTTCATTAAATCATCTCCGTACTTTGCTCCATTCAGCTTTCTCTCAACCCAGTCTCCTTATCTCCCTGTCTCAGTCTGCCACCACCATGCATCCCTTAGAAATGAAGCCAAAAAGTTCAATCTTGGTTTCATCAGACCCAAGAGTCTTGTTTCTCACAATCTGAGAGTCCTTTAGGTGTTTTTTTTATTTTTTTTAAACTTCAGGCTTTCATGTACCTTTTATTAAGAAGAGACTTCTTTCTGGTCACTCTGCCATAAAGCCCAGATTAATGGAGTGCTGCAGTGATGGTTGACCTGAAAGTTTCTCCCATCTGCACACAAGATCTTTGGAGAACAGTCAGAGTGACTATTGGGTTCTTGGCCACCTTTCTTACAAAGGCCCTTTTCCCCTGATTACTTAGTTTGGAGGGGTTGCCAGCTCTAGGAAGAGCCATGGTTGTTCCAGACTTCTTCCATTTAAAAATTATGGAGGCCACTGAGGTCTTAGGGGGTTTCAGTGCAGCAGAAATTATTTTGTACCCTTCTCCAGATCTGTGCCTCTGTGCTCTACAGGCAGTTCTTTCCTCCTCATTGCTTGGTTTTTGCTCTGACATGCATTGTCAGCTGTAAGAACTTATATAGACCGGGGTGTGCAGATCATGTCCAATCAATTCAAATCAAAGTGTGGAAATGTCTCAAAGATGATCAAGTGAAATGGCAGGCCTCCCAGAGCTACATTTCAAGTGTCACAGCAAAGGGTTTGAATATTTATGTCCTTTTTAATAAAGTTGCAAAACATTCTAAAATTCTCTTTTCACTTCAATTTGATTTTAAAAACAAGGCAGCAACTTAACAAAATGTGAAAAGTGCACTATATATCCAAGCCAAAAATCTGTCTAAAAAAGTGACAAAATTTGGTGCATCTAAGGTTTCTACACTTTTTTCCGACATGACCGACAAAGGGGTGGGGCTTTGTGAAACGTAGGTGGAGTGTTGCAAGAAAGGGGTGGGCCAGAATATGCACCATTTTGCACAATTCTGATGTAAAAATCTGTTTCAAAGAAAGCCAACCAATACTTGGTATAGAATTAGAGAAAAGTATTTATCCCTGCACCAGATTTATCATCCAGCCTGAGCCCCTGTGCAAAAGGTACCATATTTACAATTAGTAAATCTGGTCCTTTTTTAATGAATCACTGCACACACTGTACAGTTGAAAGGAAGGTTTACCCCTAGAAACCGTGGGCATCAGGCTATGGTTATTAATATTAACCCTTTCAGTACCGAGACACTTTTCACCTTAAATCCCAGGCCGATTTTTGCAAATCTGACATGTGTCACTTTATGTGGTAATAACTTTGAAACGCTTTTACTGATCCAAGCCATTCTGGATATCGAAGCCATTTGGAAAAATTCACAATTTTCTACATTTGAATTTGTCTACTTTTAAGATAGTAATACCTCATAAAATAGTTATCAGTCAACATTCCCCATATGTTTGCTTTATGTGGGCATAATTTTGTGAATATCATTTAATTTTTTTAGGACGTTAGATGGCTTAGAATTTTAGAAGCAATTTTTCAGATTTTCAACAAAATTTCCAAAACCATTTATTTAACCACTTCAGCCCCCCTAGCTTAAACACCCTTAATGACCAGACCACTTTTTACACTTCTGCACTACACTATTTTCACAGTTTATTGCTCGGTCATGCAACTTACCACCCAAATGAATTTTACCTCCTATTCTTCTCACTAATAGAGCTTTCATTTGGTGGTAATTCATTGCTGCTGACATTTTTACTTTTTTTGTTTTTAATCGAAATTTAACGATTTTTTTGCAAAAAAATGACATTTTTCACTTTCAGTTGTAAAATTTTGCAAAAAAAACTACATCCATATATACATTTTTCTCTAAATTTATTGTTCTACAAGTCTTTGATAAAAAAAAAATGTTTGGGTAAAAAAAAAATGGTTGGGTAAAAGTTATAGCGTTTACAAACTGTGGTACAAAAATGTGAATTTCCGCTTTTTGAAGCAGCTCTAACTTGAGCACCTGTCATGTTTCCTGAGGTTCTACAATGGCCAGACAGTACAAACACCCCACAAATGACCCCATTTCGGAAAGTAGACACCCTAAGGTATTCGCTGATGGGCATAGTGAGTTCATAGAACTTTTTATTTTTTGTCACAAGTTAGCGGAAAATGATGATTTTATTTTATTTATTTTTTTCTTACAAAGTCTCATATTCCACTAACTTGTGACAAAAAATTAAAACTTCCATGAACTCACTATGCCCATCACGAAATACCTTGGGGTGTCTTCTTTCCAAAATGGGGTCACTTGTGGGATAGTTTTTCTGCCCTGGCATTCTAGGGGCCCTAATGTGTGGTAAGAAGTTTGAAATCAAAATCTGTAAAAAATGGCCGGTGAAATCCGAAAGGTGCTGTCACGACTGTGACTGATCCAGACAGGTCTGGGAGGAGAAGGTCGCAGCGACTTGCTACTCGCGATAGCTTGTGAGTTTGCTCCGTGGTTCAGGGTATGTCATCTGGGTTTTGCCTTGTGAACCTTTTTGTCCTGACTGGGAGTTTGTAGGCATCCTTCTCAGGTGAGTCCTGTCTGCCACTCCCAGCTACTATATTAGTTTCACTTTCACTTGCAGTCATTGCCAGATATAGTCCTTACTTCCAGTTCTATTCTGACCTTTGAAGGAGATCGTTTGATGGTGTTGCTGTGGAGCTCTTGTCCGGCGTGGACTGTCGTGATTGGGATCGCCTTCTCTGCTCGTGACTGGATAAGTCTATCTCTGATATAGTTTGTTTGTTGCTGTCTTCCCCTGCTGTTCTCCTAGACATGAGTGATGGTGACTAGTGCTCCCATCGGCCTTTCCCCACTCTAGGCTTTAGGGTGACTGAGGGTTTAGGCATCCTGCTCGCTGCACGGGTTCACACCCCGTCTAGGGTATCAGGGCAGACAGGTGCCAGCTTAGGGTTAGTCAGGGGTGGCCATACTATTCCCATCCGTAGATAAGGGTCCCCCTTCCCCTCCGTCTGGTGCGACACGACTGCTGCTGGGGTAGCGCTCGTGACAGGTGCTCTTTCGAATGTGGGCCCCTTTGCCCACCTAGGCTGCAAAAAAGTGTCACACATATGGTATTGCCGTACTCAGGAGAAGTTGGGCAATGTGTTTTGGGGTGTCATTTCACATATACCCATGCTGGGTGAGAGAACAATAAATTTAGAGAAAAATTTATATATGGATGTCGTTTTTTTTGCAAAAGTCTCCCTTTCCGCTAACTTGGGACAAAAATTTCAATCTTTCATGGACTTAATATGCCCCTCACGGAATACCTTGGGGTGTCTTCTTTCCGAAATGGGGTCACATGTGGGGTATTTATACTGACCTGGCATTTTAGGGGCCCTAAAGCGTGAGAAGAAGTCTGGAATATAAATGTCTAAAAAATTTTACGCATTTGGATTCCGTGAGAGGTATGGTGAGTTCATGTGAGATTTTATTTTTTGACACAAGTTAGTGGAACATGAGACTTTGTAAGAAAAAAAAAAAAAAAAACAATTTCCGCTAACTTGGGCCAAAAAAATGTCTGAATGGAGCCTTACAGGGGGGTGATCAATGACAGGGGGGTGATCAATGACAGGGGGGTGATCAGGGAGTCTATATGGGGTGATCACCCCCCTGTCACTGATCACCCCCCTGTAAGGCTCCATTCAGATGTCCGTATGTGTTTTGCGGATCCGATCCATGTATCCGTGGATCCGTAAAAAACATGCGGACGTCTGAATGGAGCCTTACAGGGGGGTGATCAATGGCAGGGGGGTGATCAATGGCAGGGGGGTGATCAGGGAGTCTATATGGGGTGATCACCCCCCTGTCATTGATCACCCCCCTGTAAGGCTCCATTCAGATGTCCGTATGTGTTTTGTGGATCCGATCCATGTATCCGTGGATCCGTAAAAAACATGCGGACGTCTGAATGGAGCCTTACAGGGGGGTGATCAATGGCAGGGGGGTGATCAATGACAGGGGGGTGATCAGGGAGTCTATATGGGGTGATCACCCCCCTGTCATTGATCACCCCCCTGTAAGGCTCCATTCAGATGTCCGTATGTGTTTTGCGGATCCGATCCATGTATCCGTGGATCCGTAAAAAACATACGGACGTCTGAATGGAGCCTTACAGGGGGGTGATCAATGACAGGGGGTGATCAATGACAAGGGGGTGATCAGGGAGTCTATATGGGGTGATCACCCCGTCATTGATCACTCCCCTGTAAGGCTCCATTCAGATGTCCGTATGTGTTTTGCGGATCCGATCCATTTATCCGTGGATCCGTAAAAAACATACGGACGTCTGAATGGAGCCTTACAGGGGGGTGATCAATGACAGGGGGGTGATCAGGGAGTCTATATGGGGTGATCACCCCCCTGTCACTGATCACCCCCCTGTAAGGCTCCATTCAGATGTCCGTATGTGTTTTGCGGATCCGATCCATGTATCCGTGGATCCGTAAAAAACATACGGACGTCTAAAATGGAGCCTTACAGGGGGGTGAGCAATGACAGGGGGGTGATCAATGACAGGGGGGTGATCAGGGAGTCTATATGGGGTGATCACCCTCCTGTCATTGATCACCCCCCTGTAAGGCTCCATTCAGACGTCCGTATGTGTTTTGCGGATCCGATCCATGTATCCGTGGATCCGTAAAAAACATACGGACCTCTGAATGGAGCCAGCCTTACAAGGGGGTGATCAATGACAGGGGGGTGATCAGGGAGTCTATATGGGGTGATCACCCCCCTGTAAGGCTCCATTCAGACGTCCGTATGTGTTTTGCGGATCCGATCCATGTATCCGTGGATATGTATCCGTGGATCCGTAAAAAACATACGGACGTCTGAATGGAGCCTTACAAGGGGGTGATCAATGACAGGGGGTGATCAGGGAGTCTATATGGGGTGATCAGGGGTTAATAAGGGGTTAATAAGTGACAGGGGGGGTGTAGTGTAGTGGTGTTTGGTGCTACTTTATTACTGAGCTGCCTGTGTCCTCTGGTGGTCGATCCAAGCAAAGGGGACCACCAGAGGACCAGGTAGCAGGTATATTAGACGCTGTTATCAAAACAGCGTCTAATATACCTGTTAGGGGTTAAAAAAAATCGCATCTCCAGCCTGCCAGGGAACAATCGCCGCTGGCAGGCTGGAGATCCACTCGCTTACCTTCCGCCTGTGTGCGCGCGTTCACAGGAAATCTCACGTCTCGCGAGATGACGCATATATGCGTGACTCTGCGCAGGGCTGCCGCCTCCGGAACGCGATCCTGCGTTAGGCGGTCCGGAGGCGGTTAAGCACCAATTCAGTTATAAAGTGATTTTGAGAGGCTTGCGTAACTCTGGGTTCACACCTGAGCGTTCTGAAAGGAGCGCTCTGTATGCACGATTGTACGGGAGTTTACAATGGCGCATACAGAGACAAGCGAACACACATTGTCGCGCGTTCCCGAAAGTCTATGTACGGGAACGCGCGACAAAACGCCCCAAAGAAGCTCAAGAACTTGTTTGAGCGATCGTACGCGCTGTAAAACGCCCAGGTGAGAACCATTCCCATAGGGAAGCATTGGTTTCTCCTTGTTGTGCGTTTTACAGCGCGTAGGAACGTGCTGTAAAACGCTCAGGTGTGAACTTAGGGTAAAGGAAACCACCCATAAATGACCCGATTTTAGAAACTACACCCCTCGAATTATTCAAAACTGATGTTACAAACTTTATTAACCCTTGAGGTGTTCCACAAGAATTAAAGGAAAATGGAGGTGAAATAAAAAAAAAAATTTTTTTAGATTTTTTTATGTTACTCAATTTTTTCTTGCAACAAAGCAAGGATTAACAGCAAAATAAACCTTAATATACTATGACGGTTTGATTGGTATCATTTTAGGGTACATAAGACTTTCTGATCGCTTGGTATGACACTTTTTTGTGAGGCAAGATGACAAAAAAATGGCTGTTTTGGTATCGTTTTTTTAATTTAATTTTTACAGCATTCACCAGAGGGGGCATATCATGTGATATTTTTATAGAGGAGGTTGTTACGGACTTGAAGATACCCAATGTATCTATTATTTTTATTTTTGTTACGTTTTACACAGTAAAAGCATTTTTGAATAAAATAAAATCTTGTTTTTGTGTACCGTTTTCTGAGAGCTATATTTAATTTTTTTTTAGGGAGATTGTCTTAGTTAGGGGATCATTTTTTGCGGGATGAGTTGATGGTTTGATTGGTACCATTTTGGGGTACATAAGACTTTTTGATCGCTTGGTATTACACTTTTTGTTTATCAATACCTAATATGTCTACTACTTTTTTTAAAATTTTAACTTCATTTTGGGAAAAGGATGCTTATTTTTTTACTTGAAACTTTTCTTTTTTTTTTGTGTAAATCAATTTTTTTTTTCTTTATTTTTTTCCCCACTCTGGGACTTCAACTTTTGGGGGTTTGATCCCCTCTACAATGCATTACAATACATATGTAGTCTGTATTACTCAGTGTAATACAATTCAGCCTGTTTGCCTGTGAGATTCAGGGGGCTGGATCTCACAGGCTTACAGGGAAGGCAGCCACGATGCCTGTGGAAGGCATCTGGCTGCCTTTCCAGCCATTGGGTCCCTGTCACAGCAGCACGGGGACCCGATGGACACCGGGACCCAATAGGGATACCGCGGTCAGCGCTGACCGTGGAATTGTGAGGGTCTGGCAGTCACTGATAGCTCCAGCGCTCGCCCGATCAGCACACCGTTGCTGTACGGCGCTGGGATTTAAGACACAGTTCCCAGCACCGTACGGTTACAGCGCTGGTATCCTACGGGTTAATTATTAATAGTCATACATACCTGCCCTGTAACAATTATGCCTCATTTACATATCCGTGTTTTGGTCAGCAATTTCCATCAGTGATTATGAGCCAAAACCACGGATGGAGGCCACACAGACATAAGGTCTATAAGGGAAAAATTTGCACCTGTTCTGTATTTAGAGCCGCACCTGGTTTTGGCTCAAAATCAATTATGGAAATCACTGACCAAACACTGATGTGTGAATGAGGCATTACAATCCCTTTTTATACTAAAGCCATCACAGCAATCAGCTGATCACTGTAGGACTGGTTTCAAAAACCCCCGTAACTAGGTGATATCACAAGGAGAAGCTCCTGCTAGAATCAATACCATAGAAGAAATGTAGAATTGCAGTGGTCATCTGGCCAGGTCCACCATAGCAGGAGCTGCTGTTTTCAGTATTTCTCCACTTTGGTTAATAGAGGGTGGAATTCAAATGGAGGATCCTTATCCATACCTCTCAACTTTCTAAATGAACAAAGAGGGACACATCGTGTGGCGCGCAAAGTGCGCCGTTGCAATTTATTCTGCTCTAGGCCACGCCTCTAACTTCACCCAAAACATAACTATGCACCTAATCCCAACCAGTCCTCTTAATGCCCCCATATAGTAATAATTCCCCCTTCATGCCACTGAACAGTATGTATGCCCACATTATGCCCCCTCTCAGAATTATGGCCAGCTGTGCCCCCAGTAATATGCTCAGTTATGTGCCCCCTCACGGAATTATGCCCAGCTGTTCCCACAGTAATATGCCCAGTTATGTGCTCCCATTAATATGCCCTGTTATGTGCCCCAAGTAATATGCCCAGCTGTGTCCCCAGTAATATGCCCAGCTGTGCCCCCAGTAATATGCCCAGCTGTGCCCCCAGTAATATGTTCAGATTTGCCCACAGTAATATACCCAGCTGTGCCCCAGTAATATGCCCAGTTGTGCCCCCAGTAATATGCCCAGCTGTGCCTCCAGTAGTATGTCCAGTTATGTGCCCCCAGTAATATGCCCAGCTGTGCCTCCAGTAGTATGTCCAGTTATGTGCCCCCAGTAATATGCCGTTATGTGCCCCGAGTAATATACCCTGGTAAAATGGAAGCAGAGACAGCTGGCAGAAAGCGAGACATAGCTTCCCCATACTGGGACCGCGGGACAACCCCTATAATCTATGCTGTCGGCCATGTAGCTTGAGCTGTGGTTAATGTGGCATGCACTTGCCATACAGCAATGGGCAGATCATGGATAAAACGCAACAGGATTCTGGATCCATCATGGGCTTGTATGGCTCAGAGGAACGCTGCATGTAAAGCAGTTGCATTCTCTGGATTCTGAAAGAAGCCCAAATAGTTCTATAAACCTGCTAAAGTAAGGTGTCTATTACCTGTAAATTTGATCTCATTGTGAGAATGGTTAAGTGCTTGAGTTATTTCGCAGTGAAAGTTCCCTTGCGTGACTGTTATTGTGTAGTAATGTTTGCCAACAATTGTGTGTTCCAAATCTAATAAATAATACCTCAGCATTGTTCTGCCGAGGACTGGACTTCTACGCTCTATGGTTACCCTTTAGGGGGAACTGCCTTTCATCACCTGAGTTTAAAATAGTATATGACGTCAAAAAAAGCATCAGAACATCACCGTCATAAAAGATGAAGAAGGGACACTGACATCTCTGAGCTGTTTTGCAATATCAGCCAATCATCTGAGTTTGCTTAAGGTGTGTTTGCTGTTGATTGTCACTGTTAACTGCTTTTCAACCGAAAGACTCCCTCAGAAACCTAGTGACACAGCCACCAGGTCTAACCTTCAAGACGCTGACACTTTGTGGAGAATCACTAAAAAAAACTTTGATTATACCACTAAACATTGGAAGCACAATCTGGAGTTGCTCAATCATTACTGAATCTTTCACCTTCTGCACCTTCATCTTACCTGGATACCAGTACAAGATTTTTTTAATGTTGCCATTTCATGTAATACTGTGCAGGACTAATAGGTGACATGATGCTTAAATTTCCTGAGATACAAAGGAGGTATCTTGAAATAATCTGTCTCATGCTGCTTCTTCTATGGAGTCATGGAAATTCAGGTAGGTGGCACCTTCTCTGAGTTTTTCCAAATGGTACTGAAATTTGGGAATATGAAAGACATTTTGTTACATATCTATATTACAGAATCCTTTTGACATAGGGAAGCATATAGCAGAAAGAATCTGTGTTTTATCTGCCACAACTTTTTGTTAATAAGGATATTGCCTGAACAGTGTGATGACCAACCAGATAAAATGGTCTTCCAGTGGTGGGTCCTCTGATAGATGAGGGCAACATATATCTTTCCACAGCAGAAAGATCTGATCCAGATCAGGTTTAAAGAAGTGGTCCTTTGGAGAGGGTTCATTATATGTAAAACCTTTGGAGGACCACCCAAAATGCTGGTGAAAAATATTCTTCTAGAGGGGTGGTTTTCTCAAACTATAGGCCAGCATATAAGGGAACTGGAAATCCGTCACATACCAATTACTTGCAGCAACCGATTTAGGGAAAAAAGTTGTCAGATGGGGCCAACTTAATTTCCTCACCTATCCTTGAATGTGTGTTTTATTCTTTATATTATATGGGAGGAGTACAGCAAACTTTTTCTTCTGACATTAAGATTAATGTGTGAAATTCAATTGCTTCATAGCTCAGGAACCCTAATAAGGCTACATGCAAACGAACGTGGTTTGGTTCAGCATGGGTGCAGACCCATTCACATCAATGGGGCTGCAAAAGACGCGGACAGCACGCCGTGTGCTGTCCGCACCTGTTGCTCTGTTCCGCAGCCCTGCAAAAAAAATAGAACATGTCCTATTCTTGTCCATTTTGCGGACAAGGATAGGCATTGTTACAATGGATCCGCAAAATAAATGGATGCCATACGGACGTCATCCGTTTTTTTTTTATTGTGGACCGCAAAACACATACGGTCGTGTGCATCTAGCTTAAGACTGTTGACTAGAACATCCTCAACGTCTTCTTTTAGGTCCCTAATTTATATTTCAAATTAGCTGAAAAGCCACCTATGACCCTGCATTCTCCATGTATGTTGTGTACATCAAATTGTATAGGGTCTTGATACACCTATGGGTAAATATTCATTTGTATGGTGAGATGGTTCTATCGAGCATGGTCTCATCATTGTAAGCTCACTGTGGACCTGTATATTAGTGGTCCCCCTCTTCTTATGTGTTAAGGTAGCATTTCTCTGCCAAAATGTGTTTATTAACTCTATTAATATTCGGTAGTAAAAACATCTTAGGACCAGTTCACACACGTGTGGTGCACCCATTGCATTTTTTGCATTGTATTTTTCCAGCTTAATTTAAGAACTGACCACAACCCAGATATCATAGTTCCCATTGGGAGCAGAATCAGAGGCATCACATTTGATGCTGGTCACTTTCCCGAGATGGACAGAGAAATGTTTCATGCAGCAATTTCTAAATACGACTCAAGTAGACTTTCTACCCACATTCACAGTGCTGGAGGGAATGACGGGGGCAACATCTTTCAAGTTCTGCCACCCACTGTTCCCATCAGCTGAGCAACTAAACTGAAGGGGGTCAAGCTATATGTGGGGCACAAGGGTGTAGTGCCACATGGTTCCCCCATAACGATAACTACAATGCTACTGTGCAGCTAATATCAATGCCGGTCATATTGTCCTCTCTAAAGTACTTGCAATTTGGCCCATCGTGTACCTGTGTTGTGTGATAATGACATTGGTGATAATTTCCTGGATTTACAGCATATAGCAGTATATAGGGATAGAGGATAAAATGTGTAACAGTATACAGTCATACAGCATATAGCAGTATATAGGGATAGAGGATAAAACGTATAACAGTATACAGTCATACAGCATATAGTAGTATATAGGGATAGAGGATAAAATGTGTAACAGTATACAGTCATACAGCATATAGCAGTATATAGGGATAGAGGATAAAACGTATAACAGTATACAGTCATACAGCATATAGCAGTATATAGGGACAGAGGATAAAACGTATAACAGTATACAGTGGTACAGCGTATAGCAGTATATAGGGACAGAGGATAAAATTTATTACAGTATACAGTGATACAGCATATAGCAGTATATAGGGACAGAGGATAAAATGTATAACAGTATACAGTCATACAGCATATAGCAGTATATAGGGACAGAGGATAAAACGTATAACAGTATACAGTGATACAGCATATAGCAGTATATAGGGACAGAGGATAAAACGTATAACAGTATACAGTCATACAGCATATAGCAGTATATAGGGACAGAGGATAAAACGTATAACAGTATACAGTCATACAGCATATAGCAGTATATAGGGATAGAGGATAAAACGTATAACAGTATACAGTCATACAGCGTACAGCAGTATATAGGGACAGAGGATAAAACGTATAACAGTATACAGTGATACAGCGTATAGCAGTATATAGGGACAGAAGATAAAACGTATAACAGTATAGAGTCATACAGCGTATAGCAGTATATAGAGACAGAGGATAAAACGTATAACAGTATACAGTCATACAGCATATAGCAGTATATAGGGATAGAGGATAAAACGTATAACAGTATACAGTGATACAGCGTATAGCAGTATATAGGGACAGAGGATAAAACGTTTAACAGTATACAGTCATACAGCATACAGCAGTATATAGAGACAGAGGATAAAACGTATAACAGTATACAGTGATACAGCATATAGCAGTATATAGGGACAGAGGATAAAACGTATAACAGTATACAGTCATACAGCAGTATATAGAGATAGAGGATAAAATGTATAACAGAATACAGTCATACAGCATATAGCAGTATATAGGGACAGAGGATAAAACGTATAACAGTATACAGTCATACAGCAGTATATAGGGACAGAGGATAAAACGTATAACAGTATACAGTCATACAGCATATAGCAGTATATAGGGATAGAGGATAAAACGTATAACAGTATACAGTCATACAGCATATAGTAGTATATAGGGACAGAGGATAAAACGTGTAACAGTATACAGTCATACAGCATATAGCAGTATATAGGGACAGAGGATAAAACGTATAACAGTATACAGTCATACAGCATATAGCAGTATATAGGGACAGAGGATAAAACGTGTAACAGTATACAGTCATACAGCATATAGCAGTATATAGGGACAGAGGATAAAACGTATAACAGTATACAGTGATACAGCGTATAGCAGTATATAGGGATAGAGGATAAAATGTATAACAGTATACAGTCATACAGCGTACAGCAGTATATAGAGACAGAGGATAAAACGTATAACAGTATACAGTGATACAGCATATAGCAGTATATAGGGACAGAGGATAAAACGTATAACAGTATACAGTCATACAGCAGTATATAGAGATAGAGGATAAAATGTATAACAGTATACAGTCATACAGCATATAGCAGTATATAGGGACGGAGGATAAAACGTGTAACAGTATACAGTCATACAGCGTATAGCAATATATAGGGACAGAGGATAAAACGTATAACAGTATACAGTCATACAGCATATAGCAGTATATAGGGACAGAGGATAAAACGTATTACAGTATACAGTGATACAGCATATAGCAGTATATAGGGACAGAGGATAAAACGTGTAACAGTATACAGTCATACAGCGTATAGCAATATATAGGGACAGAGGATAAAATGTATAACAGTATACAGTCATACAGCATATAGCAGTATATAGGGATAGAGGATAAAATGTATTACAGTATACAGTCATACAGCATATAGCAGTATATAGGGATAGAGGATAAAATGTATTACAGTATACAGTCATACAGCATACAGCAGTATATAGGGACAGAGGATAAAACGTATTACAGTATACAGTGATACAGCATATAGCAGTATATAGGGACAGAGGATAAAACGTATTACAGTATACAGTCATACAGCATATAGCAGTATATAGGGACAGAGGATAAAATGTATAACAGTATACAGTCATACAGCATATAGCAGTATATAGGGATAGAGGATAAAATGTATTACAGTATACAGTCATACAGCATATAGCAGTATATAGGGACAGAGGATAAAATGTTTTACAGTATACAGTCATACAGTATAAGCCATGCCATTCCAATACACTACATCAGCATGTGGTATGGTGGTCCTGTGGCTGGTAACTTAGTTGGGTTCTATAGGAACTTGTACCTGCAAAGCTGTGCAGTTTAGAAGAGTGTGTGTATGTCAGTATGTATGGGTATTTGCTGTATGACATCAGCTTTGAATTCTCTGACTTTTGCATGAACTGATATGTAATGAAGATCATACCCTATACGGTGCTTTCTTACTGTAATATAAGTTATTGGGGCAAAACATTGTGTCATGGATAGCAGGGAATGGTGCATGGCGCAGAAGCTTAAAGGGAACCTGTCACCATGAAATGCAAAATAATCTGAAAGCAGCATGTTATAGAGCAGGAGTTGCTGAGCAGTTTGATATATAGTTCTGTGGGAAAAGATTTAGTATAATCCGTATTTCATTCTTTGAAATTCCTGCTCATTGTGAGCTTTGTAAACCAGGAGGCGGTCCTATCAGTGATTGACAGCTATCTCTGTATACACAGTCATAGAGGGAAGGCTGTCAATCACTGATAGGACCACCTGCTGGACCTCAAAACCCAGAATGAGCAGAATTTTAAATCAATGAAATACAGGTTATACTGAATATTTTGTCCATGTACATTCATGTCCATAAATATTGGGACATCGACACAATTCTAATATTTTTTGCTCTATACAACACCGCAATGGATTTGAAATGAAACAAACAAGATGTGCTTTACCTACAGACTGTCAGCTTTAATTTGAGGGTATTTACATCTAAATCAGGTGAACAGTGTAGGAATTACAACAGTTTGCATATGTGCCTCCTACTTGTTAAGGGACCAAAAGTAATAGGACAATTGGCTTCTCAGCTCTTCCATGGCCAGGTGTGTGTTATTCCCTCATTATCCCAATTACAATGAGCAGATAAAAGGTCCAGAGTTCATTTCAAGTGTGCTATTTGCATTTGGAATCTGTTGCTGTCAACTCTCAAGATGAGATCCAAAGAGCTGTCACTATCAGTGAAGCAAGCCATAATTAGGCTGAAAAAACACAACAAACCCCTCAGAGAGATAGCAAAAACATTAGGCCTGGCCAAAACAACTGTTTGGAACATTCTTAAAAACAATGAACGCACCGGTGAGCTCAGCAACACCAAAAGACCCGGAAGACCACGGAAAACAACTGTGGTGGATGACCAAAGAATTATTTCCCTGGTGAAGAAAACACCCTTCACAACAGTTGGCCAGATCAAGAACACTCTCCAGGAGGTAGGTGTATGTGTGTCAAAGTCAACAACCAAGAGAAGATTTCACCAGAGTAAATACAGAGCCTTCACAGTTTTGGAACAACATCCTATGGACAGATGAGAACAAGATCAACTTGTACCAGAGTGATGGGAAGAGAGGAGTATGGAGAAGGAAAGGAACTGCTCATAATCCTAAGCATACCACCTCATCAGTGAAGCATGGTGGTGGTAGTGTCATGGCGTGGGCATGTATGGCTGTCAATGGAACTGGTTCTCTTGTATTTATTGATGATGGGACTGCTGACAAAAGCAGCAGGATGAATTCTGAAGTGTTTCGGGCAATATTATCTGCTCATATTCAGCCAAATGCTTCAGAACTCATTGGACGGAGCTTCACAGTGCAGATAGACAATGACCCAAAGCATACTGCAAAAGCAGCCACAGAGTTTTCTAAGCAAAAGGAGTGGAATGTTATGCAATTGCCAAGTCAATCACCTGACCTGAATCTGATTGAGCATGAATTTCACTTGCTGAAGACAAAACTGAAGGGAAAATGCCCTAAGAACAAGCAGTGACTGAAGACAGTTGCAGTAGAGGCCTGGCAGAGCATCACCAGGGATGAAACCCAGCGTCTGGTGATGTCTATGCGTTCCAGGCTTCAGGCTGTAATTAACTGCAAAAGATTTGCAACCAAGTATTAAAAAGTGAAAGTTTGACTTATGATTATTATTATGTCCCATTACTTTTGGTCCCTTAACAAGTGGGAGGCACATATGCAAACTGCTATAATTCCTACACCGTTCACCTGATTTGGATGTAAATACCCTCAAATTAAAGCTGATAGTCTGCAGTTAAAGCACATCTTGTTCGTTTTATTTCAAATCCATTGTGGTGGCGTATAGAGCCAAAATGTTAGAATTGCGTTGATGTCCCAATATTTTTGGACCTGACTGTAACTATATATCATTCTGCTCAGCTCCTCCTGCTCTATAACATACTTCCTTCAGAACAGACACCATGTTCAAATTACCTGGGAGTTATTATTGCAAGTACAGGGGGAAACTAAGTGCAGCGGACCCATACTAAGTTTTGCTATGGGCAAAACTTTCAATTTGTACATAAGTAGTGGGTTGAAATCACAGACTTCACCAATGTATTGTCAGAAAAAGTGAAAAAGGTGGCTCACAAATATGCTCATTCTGAACACCAAAATTTTCAATGTATTTACACCAGAAAACTGGCAAAACTACACTGATAAATCTACTCTTCTATTACAAAGCTAGTTGGCTGCCTGCGGCCACCACTAGGGGGAGCTCGGTGAATAGGAATTAAAACAACTACCATGGAAGCTGCAATAAGCTCTATGATTTGCTCTCCTCCTCGTGAGGGGCTCCATGAAAATGCTGTAGTTTCACCCGGAGAAGAGTGAAGTAAGTTCTGTGCCGGGCACCCCCTTGCCCTTTCATGTCGGGCCCCATAGCAGTGTTTTGGTCTGCCTCTTTTGTAGGTATGCCACTGGTTCTCAGCAATCAGACCCCCACCAATCAAAACTTTTAATATATATATTTATGACATATCAAACATTTTACCAAAACTTAGTGACCTTTTACTTTCCCCTGTGGTGGAGCTACCGAAAAAGTGAACGCTAACTTTTCGGTTGCAGCAGTTTGACAGTTTGTGATATCCTTATTGTCAAGTGACAGGTAGAATGTCAGAAGAAGAGAACCCCTTGAGGGCTCATTCACACGACCATATGAATGGGTCTGCATCTGTTTTGATGGGTCCACAAAGGATGCGGACATCACACCGTGTGCTGACAGCATCCGTATGTCCGTTCTGTGGCCCCGCAAAAAAGATAGAACATGTCCTATTCTTGTCTGTACTGCGGACAAGAATAGGCGTTGCTATAATGGGCTGCCCGTTCCGTTCCGCAAATTGTGGAATGCACACGGGCGGCTTCCATGTTTTGCGGATCCGCAATTTGTGGATCGCAAAACACGGCTACGTCATGTGAATTAGCCCTTAAACTAAGAAATGGAAAGGAAAAGGAAAATCTCATGCTCAACTATAAAAACTATGCATTTCTATTGTACCAACCATGCTGGTCTGAATAAAAGCCATATAGAAAGTGTCATTCCTGCCAATGGCGCTGAATATTTTCAGAAACGTAATGCCTGATGTAGATGTATTTCCCTTTAAGCCTTAGTATTGGATTACAGCACACCTGCTA
Source organism: Bufo bufo (assembly GCF_905171765.1). Classification (NCBI taxonomy): domain Eukaryota; kingdom Metazoa; phylum Chordata; class Amphibia; order Anura; family Bufonidae; genus Bufo; species Bufo bufo. The sequence continues at coordinate 122,445,016 of NC_053389.1, forward strand.
TCATGGGTATTTTCTTCCTGATTACCATTTAGTGTTCGTCGAGATGAATGGATTAGTAATGATATCAATGCCCACATCAACCATACACTCATTATTATAGATATTATGTTCCTATTATTAAAAAAAAAATACCTTTATAAGCCTATAAAAATATGTCTGTCATGGTTTTACTACCTTGTTAATGACAAATTCCAGATTCCACAGACGTAGATATTGTAGTTGAGCAAAGAAAGGGAAAAAGATTATTCTTTTGCATTCAGATAATAATTTGTCCGAACAGTATGAGGCTCTTGTAGTAATGTTGATTCTGAGGGGTTACGGAATGTCTTCACATTAAAGGGTTCTGTCATCAGGTAAGTCACAATAAATCTGAGACATGGGCATATGACAGTGGAGCATCATGGTCTTGGTCCTATTCTTCCTAGGACCCATACTAAGTTTTGCTATGGGCAAAACTTTCAATTTGTACATAAGTAGTGGGTTGAAATCACAGACTTCACCAATGTATTGTCAGAAAAAGTGAAAAAGGTGGCTCACAAATATGCTCATTCTGAACACCAAAATTTTCAATGTATTTACACCAGAAAACTGGCAAAACTACACTGATAAATCTACTCTTCTATTACCTTCTATTAAGGTCAGTCGTGAGTACATCTTCACCACCTGGCCCTGTCAGTCAGAGGTGGTGGCGCAGCATGAAAGGCAGTGAGCGGAGCCTCTAGGAACAACAAGGTGCAATGTCACCGCCCTTGTTGCTCCTGGGGGCTCATTTGCATATGATACAAATATCAATTATCTCAAGATGGGACCAAGAACATGATGTTCAACTGTCAAGTGCGCATGTCTGAGGTGAGATGATTTTATTGCGACATATCTGATGACAGAACCCCTTTAAATAAACAATACATTAAAAGAGGATATATGGGTTAGACAATTCCTTTTTATTAAAGGGGTTGTGCAACTAATAACATTTATCCCCTATCCACAGAATAGGAGATACGTGTTTGATCACTCGGGACCTCCAGCGATCAAGAAAATTGGGCTCCGCAAGTGCTGCCGCATGAGAATGAGGCAGTGGTGTGCATGTTTGTCCACAGTTCCATTCACTTTTTTGTGACTGCTGCAAGAGCTGTTCCATGGAAGTGATGACGGCAGTGGAGACACGCACCCCACCACTGTATTCTCATGGGGCTATCCGATGGCACTTGCGGAGCTGTTTTCTTGATCACTGGGTGTCCCGCCAGTCAGATGCTCAGCGATCAAACACTTATCTGAACACTTATGTGGATAGGGCATAAGTATTATTAGTGGAACAACCCCTTTCAGGACAGATTGTTATAAACCGATACCAGAGTGTCCCAGTGCTTGGAACTCCAGCAATCAGTTGTTGGAAAACTTGTCAGCAAGTGTTCAATTTCCTGCAGCGCCACCACAGGGGAAATTAAGTATTACAGAATTTCCAGTTGCATCAATGAGTTGTCCATGCAATTTACAAATGTGCTCTCAAAACTTTGGTTAATAGATGAGGGATTTGAATAATAATACATGTTAATAATAATAATATATATTTTTTTCCATTTAGAATCACCAAAAAATTGTCATCTGTCCAAATATTGTTGTTACATGTTGTAGCGCCTCCTGGTGATCTTCTGATTCACACTTAGAATGTCCACTTAAAGGGGTTGTCCTCTTTATTTATAAAGAGGATAGGTCATCAATATGAGATCGGCAGGAGTCCGATGACAAGCCGGACACATTGGGTGAATGGTCTGAGAAGGATTTGAAGGACCAGCAATAGGCGCTATAACAAGTATGCATCAACAATATTTAGACAAAGGAGGACGTTTTGTAAAAGATTCCAAATGAAATATTATGTTTCGCAACATGTAACAGAGAAATAAAATATGTAATCAATGAATGCAACTTAAAATCTAAAGAAAAAAGGCTTAAATTCTGTTAAACACAGTCTCCATTCAGAGCTGTGTACTGGATTATGGCTTTAGTTGCTCTGCACATAACCTGAAGGGGGCATTGCAGTCACCGGTAAATAGAGGACAGACTGGTAAATGCGTTGACATTTATCTATGAAGTGTGAATATTATTCATACTTTCTTATAATTAAAGGGAAGGAACAATTTTGTTATACAGAGACTTTGTAGCATGGAATAAGTGCAAACTTCCAATTCCTGCACTTTCAGTCAAATGAGCAGAAAGGCAACCATTTAAGGGGTTATCCCATGATTGATGTAAAAAAGTAATATCAGACATCATATAGTACCTGACAATACCTTTCTAACAAAGCTAGAACCTGTCACGGTAGGCGAGGGAAGGGAAGCAAACCAAATACAACAAAATCAACAAAACACCAGGCTAGGCCCCAAAGCTAGGGAACACGGAAAGGTCACCACCTGACAATCCCTGAGCCTTTCCCTGACTGCTGACAACATGAGCAAATCCTTAGGGTGGAAGTGCTCATGCACTAGAACCTAAGCCTAGCTGAAACTGAAGCAAACCCTCAGCTAGGGAGCTGGAGATAAGACAACCGGTTCCTAGCGTAAGGGTCAGGAACCAGCATCTTCCTGAGGCCTAGCCAGAACACACAACAAAAGGGAAGGAGTAGGATTTAGCTTAAAACGGATGGGAAGCAGGAGAGCCACCAAACACCAGCTGAGAACTCCAGAAGCAAATATAAACCGCAAGTGCTATAGTGAGAGGTATAAATAGCACCACTAAATAGCTAATGAGCAGAACCTGTGGGGAGGTGGGATCCTGCCCAAAACCACAATAAAGAGAAACAGAACAATCTGTCAGATAGACTCATGTGCAGCAAGTCTGTCAGATCTTCTCAGGACTCTAACAGGGCAGGGCGTGACAGAACCAGCCTTGTACCTTACATGAATCTAGAGATGTCCCTATTGACTGCTTTTCTGCTAGAGGAGTGTCCTTTCTGCTGCAGCTCTCTCCCGATCACAGTCTAGTGGATGTTTCCTTTCTGCTGCGTCTCTCAACCTATTACAGCTCAGTCATTGTGTCCTTTGTGCTGAATTCTCTCCCTGTATCTGTCACACATAGCTGGTGACAGTTGAAGGATGGAACTGAGCATGTGCAACCACCAGTAGGTGGACTTGCGCATTACTATACAGATTAAACATTGCGAGTACCATCATAATGCATTAAAGAAAATATCTCACATATCTCTTAATGGTGGCACAACCCCATAAGAGGCATGATGGCTACTGGTACTAAATGGGGGCAGTGTGACTGTTACTACTGGGGGCACTGTGTACTAATTTGGGGGTACTGTCCCGGACAATAATTAGAACATACATTTAATAAATATATAAGTGTGAATATCTTTGTGATTGAGACAGTTCTCTCATTGTTTTAGTTTAAGAGACATAAAGCAGAACTTTGGGTAAAACTGTTGCACAGTGTGTGCAGGACCTGAGAGGGCGGTGCAGCCGTAACGAGCAGTACAATCTGGAATGTGGCCCTCTGACCTGATAAGGTTGTGCACCCCTTGATCCAGTGATTTGAAAAAAAAGAACAAAACAATGTTTCCTGCACAAACTAAAAAAGCTTGATAAATATATTGACTGGTGCAGCAGAGATCTGTAGACTTTAAAGGGGTTGTCTCACTTCAACAAATGGCATTTATCATGTAGAGAAAGTTAATCCAAGGCACTCACTAATGTATTGTGATTGTCCATATTGTCTCCTTTGCTGGCTGGATTAATTTTTCCATCACTTTATACACTGCCCGTTTCTAGGTGTCATGACCACCCTACAATCCAGCAGCGGTGGCCGTGCATGCACACTATAGGAAAAAGCGTTGGCCTATGCACACTTCCCATGGTCCCATTTATCAGAGAGGCCGACGCTTTTTCATATAGTGTGCACGGCCACCACTACTGGATGAGCTCTCCCACAGTCCCGGCCACCAAAGAGGTTGATGCCAATTTCTATAGTGTGCAAGCACGACCACCTCTGCTGGATCACAGGGTGGTCATACCCCTGGAAATGATCAATGTATAATGCAATTGAAAAAATTAATTAAACTAGCAAATGAGGCAATATGGACAATCACAATACATAAGTAAGTGGCTTGTATTAACTTTCTCTACATGATAAATGTCATTTGTCCCCTTTAATGTGGATGCTCTCAGAGCTGTAGATTGCCTGCAAAGCCACATTGTTTCCTTCCCCTTTCAGTATTTCACTTACTGTAGAAACATACTCCCAGAACAAGCAATACAAAGTCAGCAGTCACTTCCACACATGGACTATCGAGGTATCGGCGTCTATTTATACAGCGAGCAACACTTCCTTTTAATGAGGATGGTAAACAGCCCTCCTTTACACAGAGATACTGTATGTTCCCTTATTCATTGTGTCAGATGATAAGTAAAGTAATTCATAAAACCGCATGTCGCCAGCTCATAGATATGATCTATCCTAAGACCGGGCTTGACAGTAGGGGGAATTTATCAAACACTACACTCAAGAATTCTGGGGTCAAAAAGTCTGTAAATAGGGCCCCCAACTCTGTTTTAGATTGGAATTCTCCTTTATTGATACACCAAATTTGGCCCAAATTAAAGTAACGCAGACTTCTGCTAAACTAACTTCAAAAATATGGGGGGTTGAGTCCGCACAACCTGTCTGTAGGTGCATATCACTATGGCGAAATACATATACAAACGGAAAATGCAAATGTGATCGCACACTACATCCAGCATTCTGCTCTGCCTCCATGCTGGATGAGACATTGGTGTACATTTTGGCCAAAGCGTAATAAGCCACTCACCGCGTCAAGGTCGTCTCATTTGAGTGGTCCCTAACGCTAGTTCCTACCTGTTTATGGGCCATGACAGCCACACAAAGTCCAGGGAATGCAGGTCAGCATGCAAGCCAAGCACACTCTGCTTTTAACCCCGTCCGTTGCCATTACAGCTTTCATCGGATCCAGGGATGCAAGTACCAACATGCATGCTGAGCCCACCATATACTACTCCTGGAGTCAAATGGCCACTGGTAGGTTCTATATAAGCAGACTCAGTTTTATACTGACTTTAAAACCAGCCTCCAGGACAGATTGACTGGCCAGGTGTGCATGACTCAAAGGAGATCGCCACGCCTCCAATATATACTACAAAGAAAAAATGTGGGGGGTTGAGTCCGCACAACCTGTCTGTAGGTGCATATCACTATGGTGAAATACATATACAAACGGAAAATGCAAATGTGATCGCACACTACATCCAGCATTCTGCTCTGCCTCCATGCTGGATGAGGCATTGGTGTACATTTTGGCCAAAGCGTAATAAGCCACTCACCGCGTCAAGGTCGTCTCATTTGAGTGGTCCCTAACGCTAGTTCCTACCTGTTTATGGGCCATGACAGCCACACAAAGTCCAGGGAATGCAGGTCAGCATGCAAGCCAAGCACACTCTGCTTTTAACCCCGTCCGGTGCCATTACAGCTTTCATCGGATCCAGGGATGCAAGTACCAACATGCATGCTGAGCCCACCATATACTTCTCCTGGAGCCAAATGGCCACTGGTAGGTTCTATATAAGCAGACTCAGGTTCTATATAAGCAGACAGCAGACTTAACTTCAAAAATACCCCTTACTGTACAATAAATTTCCTCTTTATTAAGAGGAAATTAAAAAGATGCAATTATAAAAAATGTTTGTATGTTAGTGTCGAGGAATTTATGAAATGCCGTTCACATATGGAAACATTTTACACTACGGAAAAACACAAAATAACAAACAGGTACATACCATGTTGTGCCACACAATGATGTAACTTGAAGCGCCAGGGCCCCTGTGCAGAATCTGTAGAAGTTCCCCACCCCTAGTGTTCCCTTTATAAAACTGGTGTATTCTTCTAGAACAGTGGAAGCTTTCGGACCCCCTTAGGCTTCAGGGCCCAGGTAAGATTGTTACCTGTGCACCCCTATGGTTACACCCCTGGTGCCACATAAACTGCTTTCTATAAGTACAATTCTAGACCAAAAATAACGAGGAAAACATGCCCCTTTCCAGACTCATTTTGTTGGTTTTGATTCATTCTCGTATTGCCTTGTTGACTTTTGTGTTGCTGCAACTGAAAATAAGGCTCATTTATCGACATGGGAAATGCAAAAAACAATCAGCTTGACACCATAACAACCCTATTTAGGTGACTGGAACTGATTTTCAGCTGTAGAAATTACTACAAAAAAGTCTGCCAAGTGTGAAGGCACCCTTACAAGGAATGTGATAAAACTGGTGCCAGGCAATAGAGCTCAATAGAGTTTAATACATTTTATCCCTGGTCGTCTCAAGTAGCGAATGGTTTTAAGCAGGCATGCTCAACCTGTGGCCCTCCAGCTGTTGCAAAACTACAACTCCCAGCATGCCCCGAACAGCCTACAGCAGGGCATTGTGGGAGTTGTAGTTTTACAACAGCTGGAGGGCCGCAGGTTGAGTATGCTTGGAAAGGGTATATTCCAAGATTTAAAGATATCCTGTGGATAAATGATGTATCTGATTGTGGGGGTTCAACCCCAAGGACCACTACTGATCATGAGAAGAGGTTCTTGTGCACCCCTCTCCCCAAGTGTACTGATGCTTTATTCATTTTCTTTGGGACTGCCTGAGAGAGCCAAGTACAGCACTCGGTTATCTCTGGCCCTCTGCCTTAGACAATGAATAGACTTCTCGTGATCTTTTGCAGTCCTAGCACTTCACACCAGACAGGCACAATTCCCTAATTCTGTGGTTAAGGGATTAGTTTAAATATTCGGACAAACCCTAAAATGACAGTATCCTTGGTATACAAATTAATAAATGCAGTTCCCTTCTAAAGTCTTTGAATCTAAAGTCACTTAATCTAAGCACACTTTGGATCAGAACACACTTGCATGCTCACAAACTCACCCAGTATGTGTGGATGAGGACAGGGCTGTGTGGAGCTGCATGAGGCTAGGAAGAGGGGCTTATCCAGGGAATAGAGAGTTGGCTGAGGAAGAAAATGTCATAAGATGGCAGCTGACCTGTGAGGAACTTCAGTTCTTCATGTAAATGTGCTGATTTCTCTGTACGAGCGTTGCTCAGTGTATGAGGGGCTGATGCTGTGTGTGTGGGGTGCTCAGTGTATGAGGGGCTGATACTGTGTGTGTGGGGTGCTTAGTGTATAAGGGGCTGAAACTGTGTGTGGGGGGTGCTCAGTGTATAAGGAGCTGATACTGTGTGTGTGTGTGTGGGGGGGGGGGGGGGTGCTAAGTGTATGAGGGGCTGATATTGTGTGTGGGGGGTGCTCAGTGTATGAGGGGCTTATACTGTAGATGTGCTCAGTGTACAAAGGGCAGATACTGTGGAGGATGAGGGCGCTTAGTGTATTTGGAGAGATACTGTGGCGCCAGAGCTGCACTATGTCCTGGCAGCACACAGCTCCAGGACATATTGTGTGTTGGAGCACACTGTGACCTGGCGCTGTGTAACGTCAGTACATAGTCCAGCACTAGAACCAGAACACAGTGCTAAACCATGAGCGACGGCGCCCAGACGAGGAGCAGAGAAGTGGGTATATATTTTATTCTTCTGGTCTGAGGTCTGCATTTATTGGACCTAGGCGGTTATAGGGGGAGACAAGGATCTGATTTGGGGGGTCTGTATACATTTGGGGGCTACCCTGGGGTCTGGATTAATTTTGAGATCTGGTCTGCATGTTTGCATTAATATTGGGGAGGTCTGTATTAATTTGGGGTCTGGTCTAGGAGTCTGTATTAATTTCAGGGTCTGGTCTGGAGATCTGTATTTATTTGGGGGTTTGAAGGTCTTTGAGGAAGCAACGAGAAACGTGTTGGGGCTGGTGTTTGTGGCGCATACTGGGTCTGTATATTTGTATTCCTCCATTGTGGCCACGTTACTTATGCTACCTGCATTTTATGACATATCTGCATTGGTGCAACTGTATTATTTTTGACCCTAGTAGGTGTCTTGTCATGTGGTGTATTTTGTCTTTGCTAAATATGTGTGATTTTTACTTATGATGTATAATAAAGCTGATATTTTTAACCATATAGTGTTTGTAGAGTGCACTTTCCTCTTCTGTGTTCTCATATCTTCCCTCCTGCACCTGCGAGGATTGTTAGAGGGCCTGTTCTTTATAGCCCGGATGTGACGCACCCCAACAAGTTTGCAAAGTTAGTAAATGAGGGGGTGTCAGTTGAGGAATAGAGTTGCTTCAGCAACATACTTCCTCTGTCAGTTATGGTAATGTCAGCTCCAGTAAAGAGTGGACCAGTGCAGGGCAGGCAAGACAAATGCTGGTAGTGGGAGACTGTATCATTAGGCTAGGGCTACACGGCATCATGTGTTACACAACAATAAGTGGCCTGAACAAAAGGGTAAAACTACATGGCAACATGTGTCACGTGATAGTCATGTCACACCAATGTCGCACAACATAATTTGTAATGATTGTCAATGGTGTCGCACTGCGACATGTGACATGCTGTGACTGCAATGCGACAGTCACACAAAAATCCAACTTGGATAGATTTTTTGAAATTGTTGTGTCGCCCTGTAGCATTGGCCTTAAGGGTACAAAGAAGGTGATTTGTCACAAAGACCAGGATTGTCAAATGATGTGTTGTCTTCCTGGTGCTCGAGTTCAACATATCACAGATTGGGTTGATAGATTAATGGGAGGGGCTGGCGAAGACCCAGAAGTCATGGTCCACACTGGAACCAATGCCAAAGTTAGAGGTAAGTGCAGGGTCCTTAAAGAGGTTGTCCAAGTTATTTTTTTTTGTTCTTTGTATGTTTTTAACTAACCAAATGTAAGGGGTTTTCAATTCACTTACTTTATCTACAGTGGCCCCTTTCTCATATTTCACTGTCACATGACCTGTGATGTGAGGTTCTCTCCTTGCTCTGATGATGTTCTGGTGCACAAGCCTGAGGAGCAGGAGGAGCAGGTCTGCTCTGTGCACAGAACCTCACTGTGAAGGCCCTGCTGGTTGGAGCGACAAGCCACGCCCCCAACCCTCCACTGTCTGCCCTGTGTCTCCTCCCACTGGATTCTCCAGCAAAGTTTAAACCCTTCTACCATAAGCAGCACAGTCTCAGGGCTGGAGGCTCTGCCTCAGGTACTGAGCAGCTGAAGGCGTTCCTCTTTTACCATGTGAGCAGGCAGAGGAGACAAATGTTGACATGTCGTAGTTTTCTTCTTGCCGCCTTTCGGCATGTTTGCCGTGCTGCCATTATAGTCAATGGGGACGGAGCAGTATTTCGGGGTACGCGTACACTTGCGGCAGCACGGATCCGACAGGCTGTTCACCCGCCGTAACAGCCTGCCGTATTCCTTGCCGCTAGTGTCAAACTAGCCTAAAATTGGTGAACTGGAATTAGTAATATCTGAGAAGGACTATGACAAAGTGGGAATAAGGGAGACATGGCTGGATGATAGCCATGACTGGGCGGTTAATGTACAGGGTTATAGTCTGTTTAGAAAGGATCGCCAAAACTGGAAAGGGGGGGGGGGGGTTGCCTTTATGCAAAGTCCTGTCTAAAGCCCACACTCCAGGAAGATATAAGTGAGGGACATGAACGTGTGGAGTCACTGTGGGTGGAAATACATGGAAGTAAAAACAATAATAAAATACTGATAGGAGTTTGTTACAAGCCACTTATTTTACTACTAAAGGAAATATATGAGGTGGCAAATCATAATGAACTCATTATTATGGGGGTCAATTACCCAGATATACACTGGGAAACTGAAAGATGTGGATCTCATAAAGGAAACAGGTTCTTGGCAATAACTAAAGACAATTACCCTTCCCAAATGGTACACGAGCTGACTAGCAGAACAGCCATACTGGACTTAGTATTATCCAATAGGCCTGACAGAACAACATATGCGCAGGTTGGGGGACAACTGGGAAATAATGACCATAAAATGATAATCATTAAATTGCACAAAATGATGAACTTCCGAAAAGCTAAATTTGACCGGTCAAATTTAGCTTTTCGGAAGTTCAGCATTTTGTGCAATTTAATGTCCCACTAACTGGGACAATTTCCTCAAAAATAAAATTCAGCCACAAAATGGGATATTTTCAAAAGCATCCCAAACTCTTATTGTGAGAGATTATGAGAGAAATAGAAATTTAAAGGGGGCAATAAATGACAAAAAGAAAGCTGTAGAATTACTAAGACATGAAGATAGCGAAGAAGCACTAAGGAAAGAAAACTAGGATCACTAAAAAGGCCATATAAGGAGAAAATAGAACATGTAAAAGACTGATAAAGGCAGCCAAGCTGGAGACACAGAGGCTGATTGCCGTAAACTAACCATAAAATATCCTTAAATTATACAAATAGTAAAAAGGCTAAACTGAAAGTGTTGGCCCTTTAAAAAAGTGATGAGGGAGAAGTTGTAGAGAGCAATGAGGAGAAAGCAAATTTATTAGATATTATTTTCTCCACTGTATTCACTGAGGAAAATGAAACGTCAGATAAAGTAAATCCTTTATTAAATGTGGCCTGTCTGACCCAGGAAGAAATGCATTGGCATCTTAAAAAGATTAAAATAGACAAATGAACAAATGAAAGAGAATTAAGTTATGCAATAGACAGACCCTTATTTCTGATATTTAAGGACTCTATAATGACAGGGTATAATCCACAGCATTGGTACTTAGCAAATGTAGTGCCAATATTCAAAAATAGGTTAAAAAAAACTAAGCTCAGTAAAATATATGCTAGTAAGTCTAACATCTGTAGTAATATTATCACAGAGCACCTTCACCAGTATAAAACGTAACCTTTACCGATATTAATTAAAATTATCAGAAGAATGTGCCATACAAAGCAATTTTTCACTAAGGTGGGAAGAAAAAACCTTACCCTTAGGCCTCATGCACACGACAGTATTTTTTCACGGTCCGCAAAACGGGGTTTCGTTGTTCCGTGATCCGTTTCCGTTTTTGTTTCCGTGTGTCTTCCTTGATTTTTGGAGGATCACCAGACATGAAGGAAAAAGTCGTTTTGGTGTCCGCCTGGCCGTGCGGAGCCAAACGGATCCGTCCTGACTTACAATGCAAGTCAATGGGGACGGATCCGTTTGACGTTGACACAATATGGTGCAATTGCAAACGGATCCGTCCCCCATTGACTTTCAATGTAAAGTCAGGTGTCCCTATTAATATACAATCGGATCTGAGTTTGGTATATTTTAACTTGAAGCGTCCCCATCACCATGGGAATGCCTCTATGTTAGAATATACCATCGGATTTGAGTTAGATCGTCAAAACTCAGATCCGACAGTATATTCTAACACAGAGGCGTTCCCATAGTGATGGGGACGCTTCAAGTTAGAATATACTAAGAACTGTGTACATGACTGCCCCCTGCTGCCTGGCAGCACCCGATCTCTTACATGGGGCTGTGATCATCACAATTAACCCCTCAGGTGCGGCACCTGAGGGGTTAATTGTGCGTATCATAGCCCCCTGTAAGAGATCAGGTGCTGCAAGGCAGCAGGGGCCAGACCCCCCCCCTCCCCAGTTTTAAATTCATTGGTGTCCAGTGCGTCCTGGTTTCCATGGTAACCGATCAGAGCCCCAGCGATTAAACTGGGACTCCGATCGGTACTCTCCGCTGCCACCAATGATGGGGGGGGGGTGATTTTAATTAGGGGGGGGGGAGAGGGGAGGCCGCACTGGCCACCAATGAATTTAATACAGGGGAGGGAGGGGGGGCCGCACTGGCCACCAATGAATTAAATACAGGGGAGGGAGGGAGGGGGGGCCGCACTGGCCACCAATGAATTAAATACAGGGGAGGGAGGGAGGGGGGGCCGCACTGGCCACCAATGAATTAAATACAGGGGAGGGAAGGAGGGGGGGCCGCACTGGCCACCAATGAATTTAATACAGGGGAGGGAGTGGGGTCTGCCCCCTGCTGCCTGGCAGCACCCGATCTCTTAGAGGGGGCTATGATACGCACAATTAATCCCTCAGGTAAGAGATCGGGTGCTGCCAGGCAGCAGGGGGCAGTTATGTACACAGTTCTTAGTATATTCTAACTTGAAGCGTCCCCATCACCATGGGAACGCCTCTGTGCTAGAATATACTGTCGGATCTGAGTTTTCACGATGTGAAAACTCATATCTGAAAAAGCTCTATGCAGGCGGATCTGCGGATCCGTCTGTGCGAAAGTAGCCTATGGACACGGATCACGGACGCGGATGACAATCTTGTGTGCATCCGTGTTTTTTTCACGGACCCATTGACTTGAATGGGTCCGCGAAACGTTGTCCGTCAAAAAAATAGGACAGGTCATATTTTTTTGACGGACAGGAAACACGGATCACAGACTCGGATGAACAACGGTGCATTTTCCGAGTTTTCAACGGACCCATTGAAAGTCAATGGGTCCGCAGAAAATTACGGAAAACGGAACCACGGACACGGATGCACACAACGGTCGTGTGGATGAGGCCCTACAAACTGATAGCTCTGCCTATCAAAACGGAATGGAAGCCCCGATAGGGGCGATCCCGTGTCAGGAACCTCCTAATCACCCTATATGTCCCTGACAAGGAATAGATACCTCCACGCAAGATAAGACCTATTAAAATTACTGTCCAGTGTCAATTGTCAGTGGTCAGAATATATATGAAAAATAATAAAGATACCAAAATAAATAATATTATCGCACATAGTACACATATGCTCCTATTTTATCAGGTGGTGTCACTATAAGATCACCAACATATAAGAGGAGCACATGTCATATGTCCAGGAATGCAAACTTTGTCCCAACGCATTTCTCTGAACCGTTCTCTGGGGTCAGTTCATCAGGGGACCACATTTAACAAAAAAATTACCTCAAATAGTGAACCAGTACTAACAAATGAAACATATGTGCAAATCCATTTAGAATAAACTATACAATGCCCATTTGATGTTTTAAAAGCGATCTCATGGCCATTAATGAAAGTTCCAATCCAAAGTTTAGAATCCAGACTCAAATAAGCGTGCAACAACCAACAAATGATTTATCAATAATGATGTGGCTGTATATATTCATAATGGTAATCACAAAAGCATATCCTAGCACTTATACATGGGAACAGAGGGGAGGATCATTTTTACTTCCCTTATGTACCGTAGCTAAAATCCACATGTAGTACCGAATCAGAGCAGGATACGGTCAAATATTGGTTCTGGATCAGCCTCAGAACATTGGTGATGCAGTGGTGGCCATCATGATGGAGAGTGTGGTATCTGTCATGGACATTATGAAAATATACAGCCACATCATTATTGATAATTCATTTGTTGGTTGTTGCACGCCTATTTGAGTCTGGATTCTAAACTTTGGATTGGAACTTTTTTTCATGGCCATGAGATCACTGTTACAACATCTGATTTGTTTTTAACATCTGTAGTAAGTAATCTGTTTGAAGGTCTTTTAAGAGAAGCTATCCTGGAGCATCTCAATGAAAATAAATGTAACGCATAATTAGCATGGGTTTATGATGGATCGGGCCTGTCAAGCTAACTGTCACATCCAGTAGGGAAAAATGCGGCACTGGCCTCCTCCTGAACTACTTAGACTATACCCCGTAAACGGTGGCCCACAACTGGGTGACGGTCCCTGACTTAGTTAACGTCATGGGAGGAATGAGGGAAAAGAATCCTGTTTTTTTTTCTTTCTGTTCTTCGGATGGATCAGAAGAGCAGAAAATAAAACGGGGATGTGAACCCAACATGCAGTAACTGTCACAGCTTGTAACATAACACATGGTTGGTGGCAATTGAAGATTTATGGTTCAATCTGTTTTTATTAAACACATTAGAGTACTTCAACATGCATTTTACAGTAAAGAGGCAATACAAAGATAATTATACATACCATCTTAAGTGCAAAACGGTAAGGTGTGAAGGGAACACAATTTCACATTACATATAAGTGAAATAAGACAACCAATAAAGATGATTAGGAAAAACTGACATACTGGACATGAACGAGTGGGTGGAGTGAAGAAGGGAAAGAATGGGTAAGGGATATTGTCACCATCTCATGGAATCTGGGTAGGGAGGATACCCTTATCAAGCCATTCAGAAAATGCTGGAGAGTACCTAAACTGAAGCCAAACCCATGTGAATGTTGAAATGCTGTTGAGGTCTTCAGCTCTGAGCTCCTCCATATGGACAAGCACGTCCGCTGCCGAAACCTGCACTGATATAAAGCTAAGATCCACTCCTGCATACGAGTCCCCAAACCCAAGTGGGACAGGGTTTCCGCAAGGAACTTCCAGTTATCCTGGTCAAAAGCTTTTTCTGCATCAACTGTTAGTAAACATAAGGGCGACTTTAGGTGGCGGGCACAGGATATCAGACCCATTGATTTCAGTGTGTTATCTCACACTTCTCTACCGGGAACAAAACCCAGCTGTTCTCTATCAATGCACCCCGGGATATATGGTTAAAATCGAAGCACTAAGCGCTTCATGAACAGTTATAAGTCAATATTAACCCCTAACAGCAAAAGCCAGTTTGGATCAAATGCTGATTTTTCAAATCTGACATGTGTCACTTTATCTGGTAATAACTGTGGAACACTTTTACTGATCCAAGCAATTCTAAGATTCTTATGATACATTGTACTTCTGTGAATTTGAATTGATATGTTTAACTTTTATGTATAAAAAATACAAAATCTACAGAAAATATGGGGAAAATGGCAATTTTTTTTATTTGAATTTTCTTAGATTTTAAGACAAAAAGTGATTCCTCACAAAATAGTTATTAATTAACATTCCCCATATGTCTACTTTTTGTTGGTATAATTTAGTAAATTTCATTTAACTTTTTAGGATGTTAGAAGCCTTAGAATTGTGGAAGCATTTTTTTAAGTGTTCAAGAAAAATTTCAAAACCGTGTTTTTAAGGGCCAATTTAGTTCAGAAGTGACTTTAAAGGGCTTATATAACAGAAACCACCCAAAAATGACCACCCTAACTTTGTTAACCCTCTATGTGTTCCACAGATATTAAAGCAAAATAGAGGTGAACTATAAAAATTTCTTTTTTTGTGTGCAGATTTTCCATTTTAACCCATTTTTCCTGTAACACAACAAGAGTTAACAGCAAAACAAATCTCAATATGTATTACCCTGATTTTACAGAAACACCCCATATGTGTTGTAAATCGCTTCATGGGCACGCGGCAGGGCTCAGAAGGAAAGGAGTGCAATATTGTTTTTGGAGGGCAGATTTTGTTGGAATGGTTTTCATGTGCCATTTGAAGGGACTTTGAGGTACCCCTAAAAAGGAAACCCCAAAAAGTGACCCAATTTTGCAAACTAAACTTCTCAAGGAATTGATCAAGCATCCTCCTTGTTCACCTCCTAACACCCGATAGGCTCTGAAACACGTTTGATGTTTTTTGCTTATGGCCGGAGCAGCGCTGGTGTTAGGAGGTGAACAAGGAGGATGCTTCCATCCAACAAGCACCTATAAAGAAAAGGACTTTACACGAGCGGGAGAAGAGCACAGCAAAGCTAAGAGAGGGAGAGAGAGAGAGAGAGAAAAATCAAAAAAATCTAAGAAAGTAACGGACCGGACTAATAGCATTAGCATTTGCTTTTATTGCTTATTAATATTTTAGGACTTATAATCACATTCAACGCAGCAGTTATATATATACACTCCTTTATACAATAGGATATTGATAGGCTGATCCTAGCACATCGCCCTCTTTTCCACAGATCCTATCACAATACAAGGGGCAGATTTAATATAGTTAGCAAGCTCTATTGGGAACAGCTGTTTAGCTCGTCTACCAGCGCCGGTCTCTTATATCACCCAATGGGTGACATACTAGTGATACATATAGTTTTTTTTAGGTTTTACTACTTTTTCAGCATAAAATCACTTTTGTATTAAAAATAAATTATACTTTGCATTACCATATACTAACATCCATAACATTTTTATTTAACATTTAACATTTTTATTTTTTCACTAATGTAGCTTTGTGAGGGCTTGTTTTTGGGACAGGCTGTAGTTTTTATTGTTATCATTATGGGATACATATAACCTTTTATTAAAAAAATTTTGGGAGGTGACAAAAACAGCAATTTGATATATATATATTTTTTTTACGCCTTTCACCACACAAAATTAGTAACATGATCCTTTTATAGATCAGGTCGTTATGGACGCTGCAATTTATTTTTTCATTTTGTAATCAATTTTAAATAAGGGTAGAGGCAATTTATTTTATTTTTATTTACATTTTTATTTAGTCATCTATTGTAATGCACTGTACTGTTACAGCTGACAACTGTTGCTGATGGCGGCAGCTCCATTTCTGAGCCGCAGCCATCGCATACAATACTGGGGGACTGCACAGAGGGCTGCAGGGGGCATCAGGGGCAGAATTGGGGCACAGGGGACATCAGGGCCATTATGGGCATCGGGGGCTATGCCTTAGTTCAGGCTCTGATCTCCAGAGTGGAGATCAGAGCCTGAAACCGTCATTATTACCCTGCCATACTCCGACTGGTTGTCTGCACAGACTAACCAATCAGAGTGATCGCCAGCAAAGGAACACTCTGAATGGCTTCTCCTGTGTCTCTGCTCTCGGTGAGAGTGGAGACTCCTCAGTTAACAGTTCGAGTGTAACTGTATGCCTGATTGTGCTAAATTACATATAATCTGGACGTAAACTTATGTCTAAATGCGGAAAGGGGTTAAGTAAGGATAGTTGGCACAGGAGGAGGTATCTTTACCTGGTTTAGGTATAACTGTGATATAGGCCTGCATAGCTTGAGAGGGAAAAGGGCAACACCTGGAAACAGAGGTAAATGCATGTATGAGAGTCGGGTTATGGGCCTCACCTAACATCTTATAAAATCGGGGAGTGAATCCGTCGGGACTCGGGCTCTTTCAAATCTTAATATCCTTAATTGCTTGAGTAATTTTAAGTAAGGTGAAGTCTTCATCTAAGCTAGAGAATGCTGTTGTGGGAAGAGGTTGAGAGCCAAACTCTGCAAGATATACTTCAGACGAGGTATCAGATCAGCAGTATCATTCCTAGCCATAAGATCATATAGGTTAGCATAATAGGAGCAGAATTCAGAAACAATATCACTGGGAGCATGAAGTAGACCCCGCTATGGCGAGTTGAGCAATAACACGTGTGACTGGGTTATCCGGGGATGGAGTGCCCTTGCCAACCAGCGACTGCTCTTAGGCCCCTTTCACACGAGCGTGATGGATTAGGTCTGGATGCGTTCAGGGTGCGTTCAGTTTTTTCCGCACGGGTGCAATGCGTTTTGATATACGTTTTTCAAGCGGCCCTATTCACTTCTATAGAGCCAGGGCTTTGTGAAAAACGCAGATTATCGAACAAGCTGCGATTTTCACGCAACGCAGAAGTGATGCATAAAAAACAACGCTCATGTGCACAGACCCATTGAAATGAATGGGTCTGGATTCAGTGTGGGTGCTATGCGTTCAAGTCACGCATTGCACCTGCGAGGAAAACATGCTCATGTGCAAGGGGCCTTATAGCCGTATTCGTAGTATCCCTAGTTTAGCAAGTATATGCTATCTAAGGGATATGTCTGCCTTGTACTGATCTGAGAGGGTGGACTTATTCAGCCAGTTCGAAAAAGAAGAGAAGAAAGCCTACTGACGCATTCCTTTTCCAATCTAGCACCATGAGAGATAAATGTACCTCTGACGAAACACTTGAGAGCCTCCCACTTTAAAGGGAGAGATTTTGAGTAACGGGCATGGTGTTGACTAAAGTCTAGAATATTTTGCGCACATCTGCCAGATAAACTACATCATTTAACAGATTGTCATTTAATCACCATGAGTATGGATATGGAGGCTGTCCAAGGGAAAGAAGCAAGTCATAAACTCGGCAGTGATTTGACCATAAAAAAAGAGTCTAGAGGGCAGTTGGTGACTAGGTCTAACAGTTTATGGGAGATGTAAAGGTAGTCCAATCTACCATAGCTATTATGAGCAAGTGAAGTGAGTTGAAGGAGCAGCGCCAGAGTCAGGCAGAGCTGTGTCCACCATGTTGGTGAGCACAAGGCCTGGTGATAAAGAGACCAGTGGCACAGGAGAGCCGAAGAAGCGTGAAATAGCCCCGGAGTTCCGCATCAATGTACGTTGTCTTCTGCAAACCATTGTCGAAGAAACGTCAGGGTACATTGCTTAACCAGTTAAGGACCACAGGTTTATACCCCCCTAGTGACCAGGCCCTTTTTTTTACAAATCGGCACTTCACAACTTTAGCGGTTTATTGCTCGGTCATGCAACTTGGCACCCAAATTAATTTTACCTCCTTTTCTTCTCACAAATACAGCTTTCTTTTGGTAGTATTTGATTTCTGCTGAGATTTTTTGTTTTTCTGATATTAATCAAAATAAACCGCAATTTTCGCAAAAAATGTGTATTTTTAACTTTCTCTGGTTAAATTGTTCAAATATAATTACATTTCTATACAAGTTTGTGTCAGAATTTATTGTGCTACATGTCTTTGATAAAAAAAAATCCAATAAGTGTATATTTATTGGTTTGCGCAAAATTTATAGCACCTGTCATGTTTCTTGAGGTGTTAGAATGCCAGGATAGTATAAATACCCCCCAAATGACCCCATTTTAGAAAGAAGACACCCCAAAGTATTCGCGGAGGGGCATGGTGAGTTTATGTATGCTTTTTTTTTTTTTTCACAAGTTAGCGGAAAATTACACTTTCTGAGGAAAAAAATAAATAAATAAAGTTTTCATTTCTGCTAACTTCTGGCAAAAAAAGAGTAAAATCTCCCACGGACTCACTATGCCCCTCAGTGAATACCTTGGGGTGTCTACTTTCCGAAATGCGGTAATTTGTGGGGTGTGTTTACTGTTCTGGCATTTTGGGTGGGGCTAAATTGTGAGCAACCCTGTAAAGCCTAAAGGTACTCGTTGGACTTTCGGCCCCTTTACGCACCTAGGCTGCAAAAAAGTGTCACACATGTGGTATCGCTGTACTCAGAAGAAGTAGGGCAATGTGTTTTGGGGTGTATTTTTACATATACCCATGCTGCGTGAGAGAAATATCTCTGTAAATTGACAACTTTGTATAAAAAGTTGTCATTTACAGAGATATTTCTCACACACAGTATGGGTATATGTAAAAATACACCCCAAAACACATTGCCCTACTTCTTCTGAGTACGGCGATACCACATGTGTGACACTTTTTTGCAGCCTAGGTGCACAAAGGGGCCCAAATTCCAATGAGTACCTTTAGGATTTCACAGGGCATTTTAGGGGCCCTAAAGCGTGAGAAGTAGTTTGGAATCCAAATGCGTAAAAATGCCCTGTGAAATCCTAAAGGTACTCATTGGAATTTGGGCCCCTTTGTGCACCTAGGCTGCAAAAAAGTGTCACACATGTGGTATCGCCGTACTCAGAAGAAGTAGGGCAATGTGTTTTGGGGTGTATTTTTACATAAACCCATGCTGGGTGAGAGAAATATCTCTGTAAATTGACAACTTTGTATAAAAAGTTGTCATTTACAGAGATATTTCTCACACACAGTATGGGTATATGTAAAAATACACCCCAAAACACATTGCCCTACTTCTTCTGAGTACGGCGATACCACATGTGTGACACTTTTTTGCAGCCTAGGTGCACAAAGGGGCCCAAATTCCAATGAGTACCTTTAGGATTTCACAGGGCATTTTTACGCATTTGGATTCCAAACTACTTCTCACGCTTTAGGGCCCTTAAAATGCCAGGGCAGTATAAATACCCCACAAGTGACCCCATTTTGGAAAGAAGACCCCCCAAGGTATTCCGTGAGGGGCATGGCGAGTTCATAGAAGAATTTTTTTTTTGGCACAAGTTAGCGGAAATTGATTTCTTTTTTCTTACAAAGTCTCCAAATATTCCACTAACTTGTGACAAAAAAATAAAATTTTACATAAACTCACCATACCCCTCACAGAATACCTTGGGGGTGTCTTCTTTCTAAAATGGGGTCACTTGTGGGGTATTTATACTGCCCTGGCATTTTAGGGGCCCTAAAGCGTGAGAAGTAGTTTGGAATCCAAATGCGTAAAAATGCCCTGTGAAATCCTAAAAGTACTCATTGGAATTTGGGCCCCTTTGCGCATCTTGGCTGCAAAAAAGTGTCACACATGTGGTATCGCCGTACTCAGAAGAAGTAGGACAATGTGTTTTGGGGTGTATTTTTACATATACCCATACTGTGTGTGAGAAATATCTCTGTAAATGACAACTTTTTCCATTTTTTTATACAAAGTTGTCAATTTACAGAGATATTTCTCTCACCCAGCATGGTTATATGTAAAAAAAAAACACCCCAAAACACATTGCCCTCCTTCTCCTGAGTACAGCGATACCACATGTGTGACACTTTTTTGCAGCCAAGATGCGCAAAGGGGCCGAAAGTCCAATGAGTACCTTTTAGGAGGGCATTTTTAGGCATTTGGATTCCAGACTTCTTCTCACGCTTTAGGGCTCCTAAAATGCCAGGGCAGTATAAATACCCCACATGTGACCCCATTTTGGAAAGAAGACACCCCAAAGTATTCTGTGAGGGGCATGGCAAGTTCATAGAAGATTATATTTTTTGGCACAAGTTAGCGGAAATTATTTTTTTGTTGTTTTTTCTCACAGTCTCCCTTTCCGCTAACTTGTAACAAAAAGTTCAATCTTTCATGGACTCAATATGCCCCTCAGCGAATACCTTGGGGTGTCTTCTTTCCAAAATGGGGTCATTTGTGGGGTGTTTGTACTTCCCTGGCATTTGAGGGTCTCCGCAATCATTACATGTATGGCCAGCATTAGGAGTTTCTGCTATTCTCCTTAGGCCTCATGCACACGAGCGTTGTTTGGGTCCGCATCCGAGCCGCCGTTTTGGCGGCTCGGATGCGGACCCATTCATTTCAATGGGGCCACAAAAGATGCGGACAGCACTCCGTGTGCTGTCCGCATCCGTGGCTCCGTTCCGCGGCCCCGCTAAAAAAATATAACATGTCCTATTCTTGTCCGCGCTTTGCAGACAAGAATAGGCATTTATATTGCCGGCCCCGTTTTGTTCCGCAAATTGCGGAAGGCAACGCGGGCGCCTTCCGTTTTTTGCGGATCCGCGGTTTGCGGACCGCAAAAAACGGCACGGTCGTGTGCATGAGGCCTTTTATTGAGCATACGGGTAATGATGAGATATTTTTTTTCGTTCAGCCTCTGGGCTGAAAGAAAAAATGAACGGCACAGATTTCTTCATTCGCATCGATCAATGTGGATGAAAAAATCTCTGCCAAAAAATGTGCAAAAAAAAAAAAGAGGGGAAAGGACATAGGAGTGCTTGCGAAGTAAAGCTGCGATCAATAATAAAGATCCAAAATGCTCAAAAGTGATCTTTATAGCGCCGCAGCGATTTTGCAGTGATCAGAAAAAAAAAAATTCTGTCACTGCAGTGGGGCGGACTGAAAGCAAGTGTGCGCACAAGATCAGGTCTTATCGGGCGACCACTGCGTTTTTTGTAGAGCCTAAGGTGACCCTAATGTACTGATATAGATCTGATTGCGATCAGTCTTGATCACTTACAGATACTATATAGTAATAGTGCTGATTAGCGACAGCGATGACGCTAATCAGTGACTAATCAGTGACTGCGGTGCGGTGGGCTGGGCGCTAACTACCTAACAAGTAGCTAACTAACACGCATTTTGCGGAACGGAATTGCGGACCCATTCATTTCTATGGGGACAGACTTTGTCCCGCTCGGATCCGGAATTGTGTATCTGCACTTCCGGGTCCGCACTTCCGTTCCGTAAAAATATAGAACATGTCCTATTCTTGTCCGCAATTGCGGACAAGAAAAGGCATTTTCTATATAGTTCTGGCAATGTGCGGATCCGCAAAATGCGGAAAGCACATTGCCGGTGTCCGTGTTTTGCGGACGTCTGAATAGAGCCTTACTGGGGGGTGATCAATGACAGGGGGGTGATCAGGGAGTCTATATGGGGTGATCAGGGGTTAATAAGGGGTTAATAAGTGACAGAGGTGTGTGTGTAGTGTAGTGTGGTGCTTGGTGCTACTTACAGAGCTGCCTGTGTCCTCTGGTGGTCGATCCAAGCAAAAGGGACCACCAGAGGACCAGGTAGCAGGTATATCAGACGCTGTTAACAAAACAGCGTCTAATATACTTTTCTGATGCGATTTTTTTAACATCTACAGCCTGCCAGCGAATGATCAGCGCTGGCAGGCTGTAGATCAACTTGTGAACGGCGTGATCCTGTGAGCGCGCGTTCCCAGGAATTCTCGGGTCTCACGAGATGACGCCAATAGGCGTCGCTGAGACCTGAGAGCGCCGCCGTCCTGACGCCTATCGGCATTAGTGTGGCGGCAAGAGGTTAAATCCTAGGCCAGAGAGGTTCAGGAGCCAGAGACACGCTCTGTTCACTCTGACATAGAAACATAGAATGTGTCGGCAGATAAGAACCATTTGGCCCATCTAGTCTGCCCAATATACTAAATACTATGGATAGCCCCTGGCCCTATCTTATATGAAGGATGGCCTTATGCCTATCCCATGCATGCTTAAACTCCTCCACTGTATTTGCAGCTACCACTTCTGCAGGAAGGCTATTCCATGCATCCACTACTCTCTCAGTAAAGTAATACTTCCTGATATTACTTTTAAACCTTTGCCCCTCTAATTTAAAACTATGTCCTCTTGTAGCAGTTTTTCTTCTTTTAAATATTCTTTCCTCTTTTACCTTGTTGATTCCCTTTATGTATTTAAAAGTTTCTATCATATCCCCTCTGTCTCGTCTTTCTTCCAAGCTATACATGTTAAGGTCCTTTAATCTTTCCTAGTAAGTTTTATCCTGCAATCCATGTACCAGTTTAGTAGCTCTTCTCTGAACTCTCTCCAAAGTATCAATATCCTTCTGGAGATATGGTCTCCAGTACTGAGCACAATACTCCAAATGAGGTCTCACTAGTGCTCTGTAGAGCGGCATGAGCACCTCCCTCTTTCTACTGGTAATTCCTCTCCCTATACACCCAAGCATTCTGCTAGCATTTCCTGCTGCTCTATGACATTGTCTGCCTACCTTTAAGTCTTCTGGAATAATGACCCCTAAATCCCTTTCCTCAGATACTGAGGTTAGGACTGTATCACTGATTTTATATTCTGCTCTTGGGTTTTTACGTCCCAGGTGCATTATCTTGCACTTATCAACATTAAATTTTAGTTGCCATATTTTTGACCATTCCTCTAGTTTTCCTAAGTCCTTTTCCATTTGGTGTATCCCTCCAGGAACATCAACCCTGTTACAAATCTTTGTGTCATCAGCAAAAAGACACACCTTACCATCGAGGCCTTCTGCAATTTCGCTGATAAAGATATTAAACAATATGGGTCCCAGAACAGATCCCTGAGGTACCCCACTGGTAACAAGACCTTGGTCTGAATATACTCCATTGACTACAACCCTCTGTTGCCTGTCCCTCAGCCACTGCCTAATCCATTCAACAATATGGGAGTCCAAGCCCAAAGACTGCACTTTATTGATAAGCTTTCTATGTGGGACAGTATCAAAAGCCTTACTAAAGTCTAGATAAGCGATGTCTACTGCACCTCCTCCATCTATTATTTTAGTCACCCAATCAAAAAAATCAATAAGATTAGTTTGACATGATCTCCCTGAAGTAAACCCATGCTGTTTTTCATCTTTCAATCCATGGGATTTTAGATGTTCCACAATCCTCTCCTTAAGTATGGTTTCCATTAATTTCCCCACTATTGATGTCAGGCTTACTGGCCTATAGTTGCCCGATTCCTCCCTACTAGCTTTCTTGTGAATGGGCACAACATTTGCTAATTTCCAATCTTTTGGGTCGACTCCTGTTGCCAGTGATTGGTTAAATAAATCTGTTAATGGTTTTGCTAGTTCACCGCTAAGCTCTTTTAATAGCTTTGGGTGTATCCCATCAGGCCCCTGTGACTTATTTGTATTAATTTTAGACAGCTGACTTAGAACCTCTTCCTCTGTAAAGACACATGCATCAAAAGATTCATTAGTCTTCTTTCCTAACTGAGGTCCTTCTCCTTCATTTTCCTTTGTAAAAACTGAACAGAAATATTCATTGAGGCAGTCAGCTAGTTCTTTATCTTCTTCCAAATACCTTCCTTCTTTTGTTTTTAATTTGGTAATTCCTTGTTTTAGTTTCCTTTTTTCATTTATGTATCTGAAGAATGCCTTCTCGCCTTTTTTCCCTGACTGAGCTAATTTCTCTTCTGCCTGTGCTTTGGAAGCTCTTATAACTTGTTTGGCCTCTCTCTGCCTAATCTTATAAATTTGTCTGTCATCCTCTTTTTTTTTATTTTTTATAATTCCTAAATGCTATCTTTTTGTTTGTAATGATTTTGGCCACTTCTGCTGAGTACCACAGTGGTCTCTTCCTTTTTTTGCTTTTACTGACATTGGCAAGCTCCACCCCCAGCAATTGAAGCTTTAAACTGAGCACATTTGACCAGCTCAGTGAGATGGACAAAAATTAAGGAAACGAAGAAACAGCAGGTGGCGCTATACAGATAAATTTTATTGAATAACTCACTGGTTAAACTAAATTGTTAATTGCATGCAGTTCCAAAAGTGTTCCAGGTGCTGTTTTGAAAAAATGTAGAATATGCTTTGTGATACAACCCCTTTAATTCTAGCTTACCTGATGTGTAGGATAGTGAAGGTGATCTAGGACAGGTAATGGAGGGGTTAATGTAATCTTCCCTTACAGTGCAGCATACTGAAAGGGTTATTACCAGAGGTTAATGTCTGCTTGTTTGGTGATACTGTGCCGAGTTATAAGAATACTGGTGAGAGCCTGCTGACACATCTATACTGTAACATATAATCCAGATAGAAAGCTGTAATTATTAGCCCAATGGATCAGACAATAAGGTATTCATTAAAAGCACCCTAAGATATTTCTTATATTTATTAAGTGAACTGGTGGAGGGTAGCATTGGATTTATAAGCATGGTATATTAAATAGTAGCCAGCAAAAGGGATTTCTTGGCGTATATACTGTAAAACAGTGAACAACAGTGACACCTGATGGCCTTCGCGCAGCACTACAACAAGTATAAACGAAGAACCAAATAGGATAGAAATTACACTACTACATTTTTCGAGCGTAACCAAAGTCAGACTGCCACAAGAAGCAAAGGATCCTCCAGTGTGCCCGAGCTGTAACATGCTAATTTCCCGGGTCCAGAAATTTCTGAAGCTGAGAGTGAAGAAAATCACTCAATTTACCTCTAGTAGTTATTACCTTTTTTTTTTTTAAGATATATTAGTTATTAGTGATGATGTGTGTACAATGATAACAGCAATAATAAGTACACATGCTTGACATGTACAACTGAAGGGAAACAAATGTTTCTTCTTCACTGCACATGACACCGCTGTATACACATACCCAGATGCCTCCTGATTTTCAGATAGAAAAGTATTCAGAGGAAATTAAACGGATTATCCAGGATTAGAGAAACATGGCTGCTGTCCACAGGTTTTATTGCAGCTCAGCACTATTCACTTCTGGTTTCAGAAAAGACCAACCATGTTTACTGCTAAAAAGTCAATTCACTGCTAAATAGGTTAATATCTATCACTAAGGATTTGTCTAACTTCAGCAAATGGCATTTATCATGTAGATAAAGTTAATACAATACACTTACTAATGTATTGTGATTGTCCATATTGCCTCCTTTGCTGGCTTGATTCATTTATTTTTCCATTTCATTATATACTGCTCTTATTCAGGGGTGGGAGCTGCTGTGCATGTATGACTATGCATGCTCCCACAGTAGTCCCGGCCACTAGAGTTTTCCTATAGTGTGCAAGCATGGCCATCGCTGCTGGATTGCAGCTAGAGAGTTTTTATTTTATTTTTTTCGTACTTGTTCCTCCCCTCTCCCTTCCCCAATAGGTAACAACCAGGACCTTCTCTACATCTGCTACAGTGCAAGAGCTGAAGGACCTGTGATCATGTGATTAGTGCAGGAGTGGCTGAAGCTCAGCAGTGGAGAGGAGAAGGGTAGTGAAGGACCTGTGATCATGTGATTAGTGCAGGAGTGGCTGAAGCTCAGCAGTGGAGAGGAGAAGGGTAGTGAAGGACCTGTGATCATGTGATTAGTGCAGGAGTGGCTGAAGCTCAGCAGTGGAGAGGAGAAGGGTAGTGAACAGGACCTGTGATCATGTGATTAGTGCAGGAGTGGCTGAAGCTCAGCAGTGGAGAGGAGAAGGGTAGTGAAGGACCTGTGATCATGTGATTAGTGCAGGAGTGGCTGAAGCTCAGCAGTGGAGAGGAGAAGGGTAGTGAAGGACCTGTGATCATGTGATTAGTGCAGGAGTGGCTGAAGCTCAGCAGTGGAGAGGAGAAGGGTAGTGAAGGACCTGTGATCATGTGATTAGTGCAGGAGTGGCTGAAGCTCAGCAGTGGAGAGGAGAAGGGTAGTGAAGGACCTGTGATCATGTGATTAGTGCAGGAGTGGTTCAAGCTCAGCAGTGGAGAGGAGAAGGGTAGTGAAGAACCTGTGATGATATCACCGTCATGTGATCAGGGCAGCAGTGGAGAAGTGGTGAGCCTGGGAAAACTTGGAAGTCGTCTTCTCCTAATACTCCCTCTGTGAATTGTCTTATCTCATACTAGTGGCCTGAACATGCTGGGAGTGTAGTCCTCTCCTCTTATACCTTCTCACTGTAATGTACTCTGCTGGTATATAGATTACTGTTTCCATTCTGTGTGTTTTATTATCATCATCCACTGTCCCGGGTATGGTGTCCTCCTTTTGTGGGTTATAAAAGTTGCCCCCCTAACTGCAGTGCTAACTAAGTGTTAGGCTACATTCAGATGACAGTAAGTGTTTTGTGGTCCACAAATTGCGAATCTGCAAAACACGGATACTGACAGTGTGCATTCCGCATTTTGCCAGTCCTATATAGAAGTGCCTAGAATAGGACATGCTCTATATTTTTTGCGGGGCCACGTAACGGAGCTACAAGGTGTACTGTCCGCATCTTTTTTTGCGGTCCCATTAAAATAAATGAGTCCACACCCGTTCCGCATGCGGACCCAGAAATACGGTCACCTGAATGAACCCTTAAGCTGATTGGTGGAGCAGCTGTGAGAAGGAACTACTGCTCCAACAATCTGCACAGCCTGTGAGCGCTGTCACTACCTCATGCCTCTGGACCCTGGCTAACCTAGCACTGAAGCCTGAGCATGCCGCACCCACACAGCCCCAGGAAGGCAGATGAAGCGAACTGAAGAGGCCCTCTCAAGTATGACTGAAGCCTGCGGTAAGTCTCCCTGGGAGAGGACTAATGTGCCATGTGTGCCAAGAGGTCTTCAATGTATAATCTCATCTACAGTTGCAAATTGCAGTTATAGCTGCAATGAGATTATTTGCAGATTAAAGAGGTCGTCCACTTTATTTATATTGATAACCTATTCTCAGGATAGCTCATCAATATTAGATCGGTGGGTCAGACACCACGCACCCCCGCCAGTCAGCTGTTTAAAGAGAAGCTGCAAGCGCAGCTTTCCCTTCATTATTTACCTGCTTGGCGTCAACCTCACAGGTGAGCAGTGTAATTACAAGCCGTCTCATTCAATTCTATGGAATGGCTCTGTAGTATACATTTAAATAGGAAGGAGCCGTTGTAGCTACACCAGCGCACAACTGCGATGTCGCCGGAGATAGGATAGAATGATCATTCTGGCAGTAACTTTCTGACTGCAGTGTGCTGCCACACCAGAACACTGTGAAAAATGGCCTGTTACTTCTGGCCACACGCTTCCGCCACTATTCTGATGCTGCCACCCGTCTGATGCCACACACCTGCTGCTTCTCCTACTGCCATTGCCCCCACCTCCCCACTCTGTGACTGGGACACTATGTTGACTCCTTATGCTGTTGCCACCCTCACCACTGTGTGACATCACACATGGCTTTGTGGATATCACAGTTTATTTGTCACGGCCTTTGGTTTGCGCTGTGACACTGTTGCCACACTTGCGGTTGCCCACGGCAACGTGTTGCTGTGAGAGCATGCGGTGGCAGTGTCTCGGCCTTCTGGGTGATTGCCGTGACATGGTTGCCACGCATGCTGTTGCAGGTGGTAACATGTTGCTTAGTTTTCTTGTGTGTGCACTTCCCCTTTAAGTGGCTACCTTCCCTTGTCTGGTGTTGGAAGGGTTAACTCCCTTCCTAGTGTTTTGTGAACACTGGGTTTATGCAGGGCCGTTTGAAGGAATTTGGGGGCCCAAAGCAAAAAAGACATGGAGGCCTCCCCCCTCCACGCCCTCCCCACCTTACGCACGCAAAGCCTACAGGAACCACAGTATAGCCATACAGTTTAACCACTTACCGTCACACTAACGCCGAAAGGCGTCATTTCTGCGGCGCTCCCAGGTCACACTAACGCCGATTGGCGTCATCTCGCGTGAGCCGAGATTTCCTGTGAACGCGCGCACACAGGCGCGCGCGCTCACAGGAACGGAAGGTAAGAGAGTTGATCTCCAGCCTGCCAGCGGCGATCGTTCGCTGGCAGGCTGGAGATGTGATTTTTTTAACCCCTAACAGGTATATTAGACGCTGTTATGATAACAGCGTCTAATATATCTGCTACCTGGTCCTCTGGTGGTCCCCTTTGTTTGGATCGACCACCAGAGGACACAGGTAGCTCAGTAAAGTAGCACCAAGCACCACTACACTACCCTACACCCCCCCCCGTCACTTATTAACCCCTTATTAGCCCCTGATCACCCCTGATCACCCCATATAGACTCCCTGATCACCCCCCTGTCATTGATCACACCCCTGTAAAGCTCCATTCAGATGTCCGCATGATTTTTACGGATCCACTGATAGATGGATCGGATCCGCAAAACGCACACGGACGTCTGAATGGAGCCTTACAGGGGCGTGATCAATGACTGTGTTGATCACCCCATATAGACTCCCTCATCACCCCCATGTCATTGATCACACCCCTGTAAAGCTCCATTCAGACGTCCGCATGATTTTTACGGATCCACTGATAGATGGATCGGATCCGCAAAACGCACACGGACGTCTGAATGGAGCCTTACAGGGGCGTGATCAATGACTGTGGTGATCACCCCATATAGACTCCCTGATCACCCCCCTGTCATTGATTACCCCCCTGTCATTGATCACACCCCTGTAAAGCTCCATTCAGACGTCCGCATGATTTTTACGGATCCACTGATAGATGGATCGGATCCGCAAAACGCACACGGACGTCTGAATGGAGCCTTACAGGGGCGTGATCAATGACTGTGTTGATCACCCCATATAGACTCCGTCATCACCCCCCTGTCATTGATCACACCCCTGTAAAGCTCCATTCAGACGTCCGCATGATTTTTACGGATCCACTGATAGATGGATCGGATCCGCAAAACGCACACGGACGTCTGAATGGAGCCTTACAGGGGCGTGATCAATGACTGTGGTGATCACCCCATATAGACTCCCTGATCACCCCCCTGTCATTGATCACACCCCTGTAAAGCTCCATTCAGACGTCCGCATGATTTTTACGGATCCACTGATAGATGGATCGGATCCGCAAAACGCACACGGACGTCTGAATGGAGCCTTACAGAGGCGTGATCAATGACTGTGGTGATCACCCCATATAGACTCCCTGATCACCCCCCTGTCATTGATTACCCCCCTGTCATTGATCACCCCCCTGTAAAGCTCCATTCAAACGTCCGAATGATTTTTACGGATCCACTGATAGATGGATCGGATCCGCAAAACGCATACGGACGTCTGATTGGAGCCTTACAGGGGCGTGATCAATGACTGTGGTGATCACCCCATATAGACTCCCTCATCACCCCCCTGTCATTGATCACACCCCTGTAAAGCTCCATTCAGACGTCCGCATGATTTTTACGGATCCACTGATAGATGGATCGGATCCGCAAAACACATACAGGCGTCTCCCTGGAGCCTTCCAGGGGGGGTGATCACCCCATATAGACTCCCTGATCACCCCCCTGTCATTGATCACCGCCCCTGTCATTGATCACCCCCCCCTGTCAGGCTGCATTCAGATGTCCATATGATTTTTACGGATCCACGGATACATGGAGCGGATCCGCAAAACACATACGGACATCTGAATGGAGCCTTATAGGGGGGTGATCAATGACAGGGGGGTGATCACCCCATATAGACTCCCTGATCACCCCCCTGTCATTGATCACCCCCCTGTCATTGATCACCCCCCTGTCATTGATCACCCCTCTGTAAGGCTCAATTCAGACATTTTTTTGGCCCAAGTTAGTGGAAATTATTATTTTTTTCTTACAAAGTCTCATATTCCACTAACTTGTGTCAAAAAATTAAATCTCACATGAACTCACCATACCCCTCACGGAATCCAAATGCGTAAACTTTTTTAGACATTTATATTCCAGACTTCTTCTCACGCTTTAGGGCCCCTAGAATGCCAGGGCAGTATAAATACCCCACATGTGACCCCATTTCGGAAAGAAGACACCCCCAGGTATTCCGTGAGGGGCATATTGAGTCCATGAAAGATTGAAATTTTTGTCCCAAGTTAGCGGAAAGGGAGACTTTGTGAGAAAAAAATAAAAAATATCAATTTCCGCTAACTTGTGCCCAAAAAAAAAAAATTCTATGAACTCGCCATGCCCCTCATTGAATACCTTGGGGTGTCTTCTTTCCAAAATGGGGTCACATGTGGGGTATTTATACTGCCCTGGCATTCTAGGGGCCCCAAAGCGTGAGAAGAAGTCTGGTATCCAAATGTCTAAAAATGCCCTCCTAAAAGGAATTTGGGCACCTTTGCGCATCTAGGCTGCAAAAAAAGTGTCACACATCTGGTATCGCCGTACTCAGGAGAAGTTGGGGAATGTGTTTTGGGGTGTCATTTTACATATACCCATGCTGGGTGAGAGAAATATCTTGGTCAAATGCCAACTTTGTATAAAAAAATGGGAAAAGTTGTCTTTTGCCAAGATATTTCTCTCACCCAGCATGGGTATATGTAAAATGACACCCCAAAACACATTCCCCAACTTCTCCTGAATACGGCGATACCACATGTGTGACACTTTTTTGCAGCCTAGGTGGGCAAAGGGGCCCATATTCCAAAGAGCACCTTTCAGATTTCACAGGTCATTTACCTACTTACCACACATTAGGGCCCCTGGAAAATGCCAGGGCAGTATAACTACCCCACAAGTGACCCCATTTTGGAAAGGAGACACCCCAAGGTATTCCATGAGGGGCATGGCGAGTTCCTAGAATTTTATATTTTTTGTCACAAGTTAGTGGAAAATGATGATTTTTTTTTAATTTTTTTTCTTACAAAGTCTTACATTCCACTAACTTGTGACAAAAAATAAAAACTTCCATGAACTCACTATGCCCATCAGCGAATACCTTGGGGTGTCTTCTTTCCAAAATGGGGTCACTTGTGGGGTAGTTATACTGCCCTGGCATTCTAGGGGCCCAAATGTGTGGTAAGGAGTTTGAAATCAAATTCTGTAAAAAATGACCAGTGAAATCCGAAAGGTGCTCTTTGGAATATGGGCCCCTTTGCCCACCTAGGCTGCAAAAAAGTGTCACACATGTGGTATCTCCGTATTCAGGAGAAGTTGGGGAATGTGTTTTGGGGTGTCATTTTACATATACCCATGCTGGGTGAGAGAAATATCTTGGCAAAAGACAACTTTTCCCATTTTTTTATACAAAGTTGGCATATGACCAAGATATTTCTCTCACCCAGCATGGGTATATGTAAAATGACACCCCAAAACACATTCCCCAACTTCTCCTGAGTACGGCGATACCAGATGTGTGACACTTTTTTGCAGCCTAGGTGGGCAAAGGGGCCCATATTCCAAAGAGCACCTTTCGGATTTCACTAGCCATTTTTTACAGAATTTGATTTCAAACTCCTTACCACACATTTGGGCCCCTAGAATGCCAGGGCAGTATAACTACCCCACAAGTGACCCCATTTTGGAAAGAAGACATCCCAAGGTATTCGCTGATGGGCATAGTGAGTTCATGGAAGTTTTTATTTTTTGTCACAAGTTAGTGGAAAATGATGATTTTTTTTTTTTTTTCTTACAAAGTCTCATATTCCACTAACTTGTGACAAAAAATAAAAACTTCCATGAACTCACTATGCCCATCAGCGAATACCTTGGGGTGTCTTCTTTCCAAAATGGGGTCACAGAATTTGATTTCAAATTCCTTACCACACATTTGGGCCCCTAGAATGCCAGGGCAGTATAACTACCCCACAAGTGACCCCATTTTGGAAAGAAGACATCCCAAGGTATTCGCTGATGGGCATAGTGAGTTCATGGAAGCTTTTATTTTTTGTCACAAGTTAGTGGAATATGAGACTTTGTAAGGAAAAAAAAAATAAAAAATCATAATTTTCCGCTAACTTGTGACAAAAAATAAAAAGTTCTATGAACTCACTATGCCCATCAGCGAATACCTTAGGGTGTCTACTTTCCGAAATGGGGTCATTTGTGGGGTGTTTGTACTGTCTGGGCATTGTAGAACCTCAGGAAACATGACAGGTGCTCAGAAAGTCAGAGCTGCTTCAAAAAGCGGAAATTCACATTTTTGTACCATAGTTTGTAAACGCTATAACTTTTACCCAAACCATTTTTTTTTTACCCAAACATTTTTTTTTTATCAAAGACATGTAGAACAATAAATTTAGAGCAAAATCTATATATGGATGTCGTTTTTTTTGCAAAATTTTACAACTGAAAGTGAAAAATGTCATTTTTTTGCAAAAAAATCGTTAAATTTCGATTAATAACAAAAAAAGTAAAAATATCAGCAGCAATGAAATACTACCAAATGAAAGCTCTATTAGTGAGAAGAAAAGGAGGTAAAATTCATTTGGGTGGTAAGTTGCATGACCGAGCAATAAACCGCTAAAGTTGTGGAGTGCCGATTTGTAAAAAAGGGCCTGGTCTTTAGGGGGGTATAAACCTGTGGTCCTTAAGTGGTTAAGTTCACCCACACTTTATATAAATAAAAAAGGAGGTTTACAGTGCAAATACTGCTGTTGCATTTAATGTGCATGAAATTTGAACAGTGCTATCCACAGATCCCCCTCCCCTAAACAGTGCCATCCACAGATCTCCCCCCTAAACAGTGCCATCCACAGATCCCCCTCTAAACAGTGCCATCCACAGATCCCCCCCTAAACAGTGCCATCCACAGATCCCCCCTCCCCTAAACAGTGCCATCCACAGATCTCCCCCCTAAACAGTGCCATCCACAGATCCCCTCCTAAACAGTGCTATCCACAGATCCCCCCTAAACAGTGCCATCCACAGATCCCACCCTAAACAGTGCCATCCACAGATCCCCCTAAACAGTGCCATCCACAGATCTCCCCCCTAAACAGTGCCATCCACAGATCCCTCCTCCCCTAAACAGTGCCATCCACAGATCCCCCTCCCCTAAACAGTGCCATCCACAGATCTGCCCCTAAACAGTGCCATCCACAGATCCCCCCTAAACAGTGCCATCCACAGATCCCCCCCTCCCCTAAACAGTGCCATGATGGCACTGTTTAGGGGAGGGGGATCTGTGGATGGCACTGTTTAGGGGGGATCTGTGGATGGCACTGGTTAGGCGAGGGGGGATCTGTGGATGGCACTGTAGGGGGATCTGTGGATGGCACTGCCATCCACAGATCCCCCTACAGTGCCATCCACAGATCTCCCTCCCCGACGCTCACAGCAGTATATTTATAAACTAATCAGTAACTACTTTAACTTTAATCATTGCTCATTGCTGAGCTCTTTACTTGGATTATAATTTATTTGGATATGGGATATCTTACTTTGTCTTAGCTCCGGTAATAGCAGGCAGTGCGGGGGGCGGCGCTCACTCACTGACATCACGCGCCTGCGCCTCTCACTAGGCGGCGCAGGCACGTGACGTCAGTGAGTGAGCGCCGCCTCCCCCACTGCCTGCTATTACCGGAGCTAAGACAAAGTAAGATATCCCATATCCAAATAAATTATAATCCAAGTAAAGAGCTCAGCAATGAACAATGATTAAAGTTAAAGTAGTTACTGATTAGTTTATAAATATACTGCTGTGAGCGGCGTGGCCCTGTATATTCTAACCCCCAGGCAAGCGTCCCTGTCACCATGGGAACGCCTGGGGGTTAGAATATACCATCGGATTTGAGTTTTTACGATCTCACTGAGCTCGTAAAACTCAGATCCGATGGTATATTCTAACCCCCAGGCAAGCGTCCCCGTCACCATGGGAACGCCTGGGGGTTAGAATATACCATCGGATCTTCTGAGTTACTCAGCCGCAAAACAAGCACCGGCTCTGCTTGGCCCCGGGCCAGCTCGGGGCCCCAAGCAATTGCTTGTTTTGCCTGTCTGTTAGCGACGGGCCTGGGTTTATGTGTGTGTGTGTGGCTGCTTGGGCTATTTAGCCTCTGCTGGATGCTTGAAGCTATGAGTTCTTCCAGCCTTGGTGTATGCTAGTGGTTCTCTGCTCCTGGCTTTACCATCTTTCCAGTGAGGGCCACCCTTGTGGTCATAGATGTTTTATGTCATCCCAGTGTCTCCTTCCCTTCTTGTCCCTATTTGTATGGAGTGGGTTATGTGCAGGGTGTTTGAATGTCTAGTTTGGTGTTACATGTCTGGTTGTGTTTGGTGTCATGTTTACTAGTCATTCCCCTGTCTCAAGTTATTGCAGCTATGGTGTCCTGGGTTCCTGTGTGGTTTGTGGTGTGTGCTTTGTCCTTTTATGTTGGTGTGGACACTAGCACTTGTGCACGGGTTCCAGTCAGTGTGTCTGTGGCAGGTAAGTGTGTTACTGGTTTCACTTACCTGCCATCTCCTTTAGCTGTATGTGTTTCCCCTCCTTGCAGCCTGGCCTTAGTTAGAGACTCCTGTTCCTCCGTGTTGAGGATGAACAGGTAGTCTCTCCCCTGCTCCTATGTGAGGGATTTCCAGGGCGACTCAGGATATTAGGTATCCCGTGTATGAGCCGTCCCACCATTGGGGTCCGCTCATATGGTGAGGCAGGGGCGTAGCTAAAGGCTCATGGGCCCAGGTGCAAGAGTTCAGCTTGGGCCCCCTTCCCTCAGTGCTCTGTGGCCAGGGGCAGGGAAGCACATAGCCTTCGTTCTGCCTGAGGCAAAAATTGAAACGGCACACCCCCAAGCTAAATTCTCAACCTAACCCCTTGCCTCCAGCCAGAGATGTGATGATCAAGGACTTTCTAAAATACTGGTGTCTTCTTATGTGACACAAGGGTCTTTGGGCCCCCTCAGGCTCCTGGACCCGGTACGACTGCTACCTCTGCACCCCCTATAGCTACGCCCCTGTGGTGAGGAGTCAGGGAGAAGATTAGGGACGCGGTAGGAGGTGACCTGCTCCCTTATCACTCCTTTTTGGCCAGGCTGATCCCCTTTACCCTTTGGCACCGCACGGTGGGGGGTTTCCCCCACTCCCCGCTGTGACAGTATGACCACAATGGCTCCTTGCTTGGAGCCTTCGGAAGAGGGCCCAGCATGTGTCGCCTTCCATTTTCTGGCGCACATGCTTATCCTCCGGAAGGAGGGTGAAAGGTGAGACGCTGTTAACAGTGCGGTTCCCTGTGACAGTTGGTTGCAGTTGGTGTGAACCTCCTCGTCCATTCCTCAGTGGTTCAGGTGCGTGTGTTGTGTGCTGGATGCATTCCTTGGTGTACTGGCTGTGTGCTGGTTGGGGATGCATGCTGGCAGCGACCTGCTGTGAACAGTGTCTGAGGTGGATGCAGCGTTCAGTGCGGTTTCTCTTGGCTGTTTGGTGGCTGGTGCCCTGGTTCCTGTGTGTGTTCCAGGGGCTGGCTGCAGTCTTAGAGAGACATCCTTGCTCTGACGCTGATCCTGTTACTTTCCCCTACACCCCCCGTCCTGTTGTTTTTTGGGTGTTCTGTTTAGTTCCCTTTTTTTTTTTTGGGGGGGGGGCTTTGAGGGGTGGGAGTGTCACGGCCGTTGGTTTTACGCTGTGACACTGTTGCCACACTTGCGGTTGCCCGCGGCAATGTGTTGCTGTGAGAGCATGCGGTGGCAGTGTCTCGGCATTCTGGGTGATTGCCGTGACATGGTTGCCACGCATGCTGTTTCCGGTGGTAACATGTTGCTTAGTTTGCTTGTGTGTACACTTCCCCTTTAAGTGGCCTCCTTCCCTTGTCTGCTGTTGGAAGGGTTAACTCCCTTCCTAGTGTTTTGTGAACACTGGGTTTATGTGTGGGTGTGGCTGCTTGGGCTTTTTAGCCTCTGCTGGATGCCTGAAGCTCTGAGTTCTTCCAGTCTTGGTGTATGCTGGTAGTTCTCTGCTCCTGGCATTACCATCTTTCCAGTGAGGGCCATCCTTGTGGTCATAGATGTTCTATGTCATCCCGGTGTCTTCTTCCCTTCTTGTCCCTATTTGTATGGAGTGGGTTATTAGGTATCCCGTGTATGAGCCGTCCCACCATCCACTCATGTGGTGAGGAGTCAGGAAAAGGATTAGGGACGTGGTAGGAGGTGACCTGCTCCCTTATCACTCCTTTTTGGCCAGGTTGATCCCCTTTACCCTTTTGGCACCGCACGGTGGGGGGTTTCCCCCACTCCCCGTTGTGACATTATTTTACAGATCTCCCGATCTTTATAAAGAAATGAAAAAGAAAAACACAACGAATCCTGTCTTTAGAGCATATATAAGGCCTCTATCACACAAATGGTCAGTAGTTTGCATCAGGATTTGATCATGATTTCGAAGCCAAAAGTAGGAGTGGGTCCAAAACATAGAAGACATGCAAATATTTCCTTCACGTGTCATCTCTGTTATAGACCTACTCCTGTTTTTACCTTACCAATACCAATCAATTACTGACCAAATACTGACTGTGTCAAGGTGGATACTCAAAAGACAGGATCTTTTTTTATTTTATTTTTTGGGATGTCATTCTGAAGGATCAGTAAAAGGGAAAAATAAACATTGATATCAACACAAACTTACTGCTGACACCCTTCTCACTCTCTCATGGTGCCATACATGTATCAATAGGTAACAGAACAGGTTCTCTAGCAATCTATGTTGAAACAGCAAAGGTGTAAAATATAGAATATAGTAGAATGAGTAGGTAAAACAATGCCTTTTCAATCATTTAATGTGCACACCCAACAAACAGTGAAATTAGACTGCTTTTTCACTCTATAGTAGAATGAGTGGGTAACACAATAACTTTTCTATCAATTAATGTGGAGAACCCACAAACAATGAAATCAGACTACTCTTTCACAATTTAGTAGAATTAGTAGATAACAGGTTATCTAGCTATGTGGAAACAGCAGAGGTGTAAAATGAGACCGGGTTTTCACTCTATAGTAGAGTATTGGGCCAATGCATGGTTAAGTACATCATACCTGAGGCAAACATTGACTTGTAAGTTCACAATTCAGTTATTTGGTCAGTTAATTCCAGCAGATACTGTATGGTGAGCCAAAATCAGGAGCCAATCCTACTTACAGAAAATGTATAATGAAAAGATTGAAATTTTGAAAACTTCACTCATCTCTATAACAATTATAAAAAAAACTGTATCTAGATACAGGAACATTTAAAAAAAGATTATAACTGAAAAACCTCATTGTTTAAAATGACCTAGCACAGAAATTTAATATGTAATCACGAGACAACCATCTTAAATTTCAAACAAAAGTTATTGTTATAATAACCTAATATTTCTAATTTCTGTCTACAGATGTCACTGCTAATATATATTCCACTACTTTAACCAAAAGCTCAACAGATACTGCAAGCAGTAATAACGCAGCCACTGGGAAGAGCCTCATAACTTCTTTCAATTCATTGGTAACTGCCTCCATAATTTACGAAACAAATTCTAATGATACAAACTATAACACATCATCCATTACAATAACAACAGAAGAACCTTCCACAAAAATAAATAACACAAAAACAGGTGAAGAAACAAAAAAAATATCTCCTTTAGCAGGAATAACAGAAAATGTGCAATCAAAAACATTGTTAGTGTCCAAGGAATTCTTG
Source organism: Bufo bufo (assembly GCF_905171765.1). Lineage (NCBI taxonomy): Eukaryota > Metazoa > Chordata > Amphibia > Anura > Bufonidae > Bufo > Bufo bufo. The sequence goes on from NC_053389.1 coordinate 122,483,254, forward strand.
ACGACAAGTAATGTATCAACAAACACAAAAATACTTTCCACTGCAACCGATACAAAGAAGATAACAATGGTACCAGAGGTATCATATCTTAGTACAGTGACAAAGTTTTCAACATCTGTAGAAATCTCAACTCCTGAACCATCAACAACTTCATTAGTAACTAAAACATCAAAATCTGCTGAAAGTATAGAGACATCAACAGAACATTCATATTTTACAGAATCAATTGGATCCACTCAATTGAAACAAACATCAGGCTCGTTTGACACCTCTCGCTCCTCACTCAGAACAAATCAAGCTACGGAGGCATCAACTGTATGGAATACATCACCAACAACAAAATCCATTGAATCTACCCTCAGTATTTCCAAGGTGACAGATACATCAGCCTTACCTGAATCATCAAAACTTACTTTTACCATACAATCAGCAATGCATGAAATATCTACGTCTTTACCTTTAGTAACCTCATCAACAATAGCAACATCAGTTGCAGCCCAAGCAACAAATACGTCTTCCACAACACCTAAAAACTCAACAGAAAATGTTCAAACAACATTAGTAGGGTCAAGAGAAAGAACAACACAAACATTTTCATCAACAAGCAAAGAACAGCTTTACAATGCAACCCAAACACAAAACACATTAACAGTACTACAACCATCAAATGCAAACACTATTGCACAGCCGTCAACAACTGTGGAAGTCTCAACTGCCTATGGACCTTCGAGACCTCCATCAGTACCTAAAACTCCACAATCTACTGAAGGCAAAGAACCATCATCAACTCAAACTTTACATTCTGCAGAATCCACTGGATCTTCTCCATTATCACAAACATCAAGTTTATTTGATGCTTCTCACACTTCACCCACAGAACATCAAACTATGAAGGAATCAACTGTACTGCATATGACACCAACAAAAGAATCCTTGGATTCTACTGCCAGTGTTCCCCAAGTAACAGATATGTCAACCTTCACAGAATCATCGCATTTCATCTCTACCATACAAACAGCAACATATAAAACATCTACATCTCTACCTTTAGAAAGCTCATCAACAAGAGATACATCAGAGGATTCCAAAGTAACAGAGGGAACATCCATCAAAGCTGAAAACTCAATTTATACATCTGAAACCTCAATGCTAAAAGATATCTCAACAAGCTTAACAGAAAGTGTTCCAATAACACCAGTACGGTCAACAGAAACGACAATAACATTTTCATCAGCAACTAAAAAACAGCTTTCCACTGCAACTAAAACACAGGAGACATCAAAAGTACTACAATCATCACAGGCAACCACTGTGGCAAAGCCTTCAACAACTGTGGATGTCTCAACTGCTTCTGGATCTTCAACATCTTCATCAGTATCTAAAACTCCACAATCTACTGAAGGCATAGAAGCATTATCAACTCATTCTTTACATTCTGCAGAATCCACTGGATCTTCTTCATTATCACAAACATCAAGTTCTTTTGATGCTTCTAACACCTCACCTACAGCAAATCAAACTACAGAGGCATCAACTGTATTGCCCATAACATCAACAAAAGAATCCTTGAAATCTACCGCCAGTGTTTCCCAAGTGACAGATACATCAACCTTATCAGAATCATCGCATTTAACCTCTACCATACAAACATCAACAGAAACACAAAAAACATCTACATCTCTACCTTTAGTGAGCTCATCAACAAGAGAAACATCAGGGGCTTCCCAAGCAACAGAGGGCACGTCCACCAAAGCTGAAAACTCAATTTATACATCTGAATCCTCAACGTTAAAAGATATCTCAACAAGCTTAACAGAAAGTGTTCCAATAACAACAGTACGGTCAACAGAAACGACAACAATAACATTTTCATCAGCAACCAAACAACAGCTTTCCACTGCAACTGAAACACAGGAGACATCAACAGCAGTACAGTCATCACAGGCAACCACTGTGGCAAAGCCCTCAACAACTGTGGAAGTCTCAACTGCTTCTGGATCTTCAACATCTTCATCAGTATCTAAAACTCCACAATCTACTGAAGGCATAGAAGCATCAACTCAAAATTTACATTCTGCAGAATCCACGGGATCTTCTTCATTATCACAAACATCAAATTCTTTTGATGCTTCTAACACCTCACCTACAGCAAATCAAACTATGGAGGCATCAACTGTATTGCATATAACATCAACAAAAGAATCCGTGAAATCTACCGCCAGTGTTTCCCAAGTGACAGATACATCAACCTTACCAGAATCATCGCATTTAACCTCTACCATACAAACATCAACAGAAACACAAAAAACATCTACATCTTCACCTTTAGTGAGAACATCAACAAGAGAAACATCAGGGGCTTTCCAAGCAACAGAGGGCACGTCCACCAAAGCTGAAAACTCAATTTATACATCTGAATCCTCAACGTTAAAAGATATTTCAACAAGCTTAACAGAAAGTGTTCCAATAACAACAGTACGGTCAACAGAAACGACAACAATAACATTTTCATCAGCAACCAAACAACAGCTTTCCACTGCAACTGAAACACAGGAGACATCAACAGCACTACAGTCATCACAGGCAACCACTGTGGCAAAGCCCTCAACAACTGTGGAAGTCTCAACTGCTTCTGGATTTTCAACATCTTCATCAGTATCTAAAACTCCACAATCTACTGAAGGCATAGAAGCATCAACTCAAACTTTACATTCTGCAGAATCCACTGGATCTTCTTCATTATCACAAACATCAAATTCTTTTGATGCTTCTAACACCTCACCTACAGCAAATCAAACTACGGAGACATCAACTGTATTGCATATAACATCAACAAAAGAATCCTTGAAATCTACCGCCAGTGTTTCCCAAGTGACAGATACATCAACCTTACCAGAATCATCACATTTAACCTCTACCATACAAACATCAACAGAAACACAAAAAAAATCTACATCTCCACCTTTAGTGAGCTCATCAACAAGAGAAACATCAGGGGCTTCCCAAGCAACAGAGAGCACTTCCACCAAAGCTGAAAACTCAATTTATACATCTAAATCTTCAATGTTAAAAGATATCTCAACAAGCTTAACAGAAAGTGTTCCAATAACACCAGTACGGTCAACAGAAACGACAACAATAACATTTCCATCAGCAACCAAACAACAGCTTTCCACTGCAACTGAAACACAGGAGACATCAACAGCACTACAATCATCACAGGCAACCACTGTGGCAAAGCCCTCAACAACTGTTGAAGTCTCAACTGCTTCTGGATCTTCAACATCTTCATCCGTATTTAAAACTTCACAATCTACTGAAAGCATAGAAGCATCAACTCAAACTTTAAATTCTGCAGAATCCACTGGATCTTCTTCATTATCAAAAACATCAAGTTCTTTTGATGCTTCTCACACCTCACCTACAGCAAATCAAACTACGGAGGCATCAACTGTATTGCACATAACAGCAACAAAAGAATCCTTGAAGTCTACCGCCAGTGTTTCCCAAGTGACAGATACATCAACCTTACCAGAATCATCGCATTTAACCTCTACCATACAAACATCAACAGAAACACAAAAAACATCTACATCTCCACCTTTAGTGAGCTCATCAACAAGAGAAACATCAGGGGCTTCCCAAGCAACAGAGGGCACTTCCACCAAAGCTGAAAACTCAATTCAAACATCTGAAAGCTCGACGCTAAAAGATATCTCAACAAGCTTAACAGAAAGTGTTCCTACAACAGCAGTACGTTCAACAGAAACGACAATAACATTTTCATCAGCAACCAAAAAACTGCTTTCCACTGCAACTGAAACACAGGAGACATCAACAGTACTACAATCATCACAGGCAACCACTGTGGCAAAGCCTTTAACAACTGTGGAAGTCTCAACTGCTTCTGGATCTTCAACATCTTCATCAGTATCTAAAACTCCACAATCTACTGAAGGCATAGAAGCATCATCAACTCAAACTTTACATTCTGCAGAATCCACTGGATCTTCTTCATTATCACAAACATCAAGTTCTTTTGATGCTTCTCACACCTCATCTACAGCAAATAAAACTACGGAGGCATCAACTGTATTGCACATAACAGCAACAAAAGAATCCTTGGAATCTACCGCCAGTGTTTCCCAAGTGACAGATACATCAACCTTACCAGAATCATCGCATTTTACCTCTACCATACAAACATCAACAGAAACACAAAAAACATCTACATCTCCACCTTTAGTGAGCTCATCAACAAGAGAAACATCAGGGGCTTCCCAAGCAACAGAGGGCACGTCCACCAAAGCTGAAAACTCAATTTATACATCTGAATCCTCAACGTTAAAAGATATCTCAACAAGCTTAACAGAAAGTGTTCCAATAACACCAGTACGGTCAACAGAAACGACAACAATAACATTTTCATCAGCATCCAAACAACACCTTTCCACTGCAACTGAAACACAGGAGACATCAACAGCACTACACTCATCACAGGCAACCACTGTGGCAAAGCCCTCAACAACTGTGGAAGTCTCAACTGCTTCAGGATCTTCAACATCTTCATCAGTATTTAAAACTATACAATCTACTGAAAGCATAGAAGCATCAACTCAAACTTTACATTCTGCAGAATCCACTGGATCTTCTTCATTATCACAAACATCAAGTTCTTTTGATGCTTCTAACACCTCACCTACAGCAAATCAAACTACGGAGGCATCAACTGTATTGCACATAACATCAACAAAAGAATCCTTGAAATCTACCGCCAGTATTTCCCAAGTGACAGATACATCAAACTTACCAGAATCATCGCATTTAACCTCTACCATACAAACATCAACAGAAACACAAAAAACATCTACATCTCCACCTTTAGTGAGCTCATCAACAACAGAAACATCAGGGGCTTCCCAAGCAACAGAGGGCATTTCCACCAAAGCTGAAAACTCAATTCAAACATCTGAAAGCTCGACGCTAAAAGATATCTCAACAAGCTTAACAGAAAGTGTTCCAATAACAGCAGTACATTCAACAGAAACGACAATAACATTTTCATCAGCAACCAAAAAACAGCTTTCCACTGCAACTGAAACACAGGAGACATCAACAGTACTACAATCATCACAGGCAACCACTGTCGCAAAGCCTTCAACAACTGTGGAAGTCTCAACTGCTTCTGGATCTTCAACATCTTCATCAGTATCTAAAACTCCACAATCTACTGAAGGCATAGAAGCATCATCAACTCAAACTTTACATTCTGGAGAATCCACTGGATCTTCTTCATTATCACAAACATCAAGTTCTTTTGATGCTTCTCACACCTCATCTACAACAAATCGAACAACAGAGGCTTCAACTGTATTACACACTACATCCACAAAAGAATCCTTGGAATCAACCGCCAGTGTTTCCCAAGTGACTGATACATCAACCTTACCAGAATCATCGCATTTAAATTCTACCATACAAACATCAACAGAAACACATAAAACATCTACATCTCCACCTTTAGTGAGCTCATCAACAAGAGAAACATCAGGGGCTTCCCAAGCAACAGAGGGCACTTCCAGCAAAGCTGAAAACTCAATTTATACATCTGAAACCTCGACGCTAAAAGATATCTCAACAAGCTTAACAGAAAGTGTTCCAATAACACCAGTACGGTCAACAGAAACAACAACAATAACATTTCCATCAGCAACCAAACAACAGCTTTCCACTGCAACTGAAACACAGGAGACATCAAAAGCACTACAATCATCACAGGCAACCACTGTGGCAAAGCCCTCAACAAATGTGGAAGTCTCAACTGCTTCTGGATCTTCAAGATCTTCATCAGTATCTAAAACTCCACAATCTACTGAAGGCATAGAAGCATCATCAACTCAAACTTTACATTCTGCAGAATCCACTGGATCTTCTTCATTATCACAAACATCAAGTTCTTTTGATGCTTCTCACACCTCACCTACAGCAAATCAAACTACGGAGACATCAACTGTATTGCACATAACAGCAACAAAAGAATCCTTGAAATCTACCGCCAGTGTTTCCCAAGTGACAGATACATCAACCTTACCAGAATCATCGCATTTTACCTCTACCATACAAACATCAACAGAAACACATAAAACATCTACATCTCCACCTTTAGTGAGCTCATCAACAAGAGAAACATCAGGGGCTTCCCAAGCAACAGAGGGCACGTCCACCAAAGTTGAAAACTCAATTTATACATCTGAATCCTCAACATTAAAAGATATCTCAACAAGCTTAACAGAAAGTGTTCCTACAACAGCAGTACGTTCAACAGAAACGACAATAACATTTTCATCAGCAACCAAAAAACTGCTTTCCACTGCAACTGAAACACAGGAGACATCAACAGTACTACAATCATCACAGGCAACCACTGTGGCAAAGCCTTCAACAACTGTGGAAGTCTCAACTGCTTCTGGATCTTCAACATCTTCATCAGTATCTAAAACTCCACAATCTACTGAAGGCATAGAAGCATCATCAACTCAAACTTTACATTCTGCAGAATCCACTGGATCTTCTTCATTATCACAAACATCAAGTTCTCTTGATGCTTCTCACACCTCATCTACAACAAATCGAACAACAGAGGCATCAACTGTATTACACACTACATCCACAAAAGAATCCTTGGAATCTACCGCCAGTGTTTCCCAAGTGACTGATACATCAACCTTACCAGAATCATCGCATTTAAATTCTACCCTACAAACATCAACAGAAACACATAAAACATCTACATCTCCACCTTTAGTGAGCTCATCAACAACAGAAACATCAGGGGCTTCCCAAGCAACAGAGGGCACTTCCACCAAAGCTGAAAACTCAATTCAAACATCTGAAAGCTCGACGCTAAAAGATATCTCAACAAGCTTAACAGAAAGTGTTCCAATAACAGCAGTACGTTCAACAGAAACGACAATAACATTTTCATCAGCAACCAAAAAACAGCTTTCCACTGCAACTGAAACACAGGAGACATCAACAGTACTACAATCATCACAGGCAACCACTGTGGCAAAGCCTTCAACAACTGTGGAAGTCTCAACTGCTTCTGGATCTTCAACATCTTCATCAGTATCTAAAACTCCACAATTTACTGAAGGCATAGAAGCATCCTCAACTCAAACTTTACATTTTGCAGAATCCACTGGATCTTCTTCATTATCACAAACATCAAGTTCTTTTGATGCTTCTCACACCTCACCTACAGCAAATCAAACTACGGAGGCATCAACTGTATTGCACATAACAGCAACAAAAGAATCCTTGAAGTCTACCGCCAGTGTTTCCCAAGTGACAGATACATCAACCTTACCAGAATCATCGCATTTTACCTCTACCATACAAGCATCAACAGAAACACAAAAAACATCTACATCTCTACCTTTAGTGAGCTCATCAACAAGAGAAACATCAGGGGCTTCCCAAGCAACAGAGGGCACTTCCACCAAAGCTGAAAACTCAATTCAAACATCTGAAAGCTCGACGCTAAAAGATATCTCAACAAGCTTAACAGAAAGTGTTCCTACAACAGCAGTACGTTCAACAGAAACGACAATAACATTTTCATCAGCAACCAAAAAACAGCTTTCCACTGAAACTGAAACACAGGAGACATCAACAGTACTACAATCATCACAGGCAACCACTGTGGCAAAGCCTTTAACAACTGTGGAAGTCTCAACTGCTTCTGGATCTTCAACATCTTCATCAGTATCTAAAACTCCACAATCTACTGAATGCATAGAAGCATCATCAACTCAAACTTTACATTCTGCAGAATCCACTGGATCTTCTTCATTATCACAAACATCAAGTTCTTTTGATGCTTCTCACACCTCATCTACAGCAAATCAAACTACGGAGGCATCAACTGTATTGCACATAACAGCAACAAAAGAATCCTTGGAATCTACCGCCAGTGTTTCCCAAGTGACAGATACATCAACCTTACCAGAATCATCGCATTTTACCTCTACCATACAAACATCAACAGAAACACAAAAAACATCTACATCTCCACCTTTAGTGAGCTCATCAACAAGAGAAACATCAGGGGCTTCCCAAGCAACAGAGGGCACGTCCACCAAAGCTGAAAACTCAATTTATACATCTGAATCCTCAACGTTAAAAGATATCTCAACAAGCTTAACAGAAAGTGTTCCAATAACACCAGTACGGTCAACAGAAACGACAACAATAACATTTTCATCAGCATCCAAACAACAGCTTTCCACTGCAACTGAAACACAGGAGACATCAACAGCACTACACTCATCACAGGCAACCACTGTGGCAAAGCGCTCAACAACTGTGGAAGTCTCAACTGCTTCAGGATCTTCAACATCTTCATCAGTATTTAAAACTATACAATCTACTGAAAGCATAGAAGCATCAACTCAAACTTTACATTCTGCAGAATCCACTGGATCTTCTTCATTATCACAAACATCAAGTTCTTTTAAAGCTTCTAACACCTCACCTACAGCAAATCAAACTACGGAGGAATCAACTGTATTGCACATAACATCAACAAAAGAATCCTTGAAATCTACCGCCAGTGTTTCCCAAGTGACAGATACATCAAACTTACCAGAATCATCGCATTTAACCTCTACCATACAAACATCAACAGAAACACAAAAAACATCTACATCTCCACCTTTAGTGAGCTCATCAACAACAGAAACATCAGGGGCTTCCCAAGCAACAGAGGGCATTTCCACCAAAGCTGAAAACTCAATTCAAACATCTGAAAGCTCGACGCTAAAAGATATCTCAACAAGCTTAACAGAAAGTGTTCCAATAACAGCAGTACATTCAACAGAAACGACAATAACATTTTCATCAGCAACCAAAAAACAGCTTTCCACTGCAACTGAAACACAGGAGACATCAACAGTACTACAATCATCACAGGCAACCACTGTGGCAAAGCCTTCAACAACTGTGGAAGTCTCAACTGCTTCTGGATCTTCAACATCTTCATCAGTATCTAAAACTCCACAATCTACTGAAGGCATAGAAGCATCATCAACTCAAACTTTACATTCTGCAGAATCCACTGGATCTTCTTCATTATCACAAACAACAAGTTCTTTTGATGCTTCTCACACCTCACCTACAGCAAATCAAACTATGGAGGCATCAACTGTATTGCACATAACAGCACCAAAAGAATCCTTGAAATCTACCGCCAGTGTTTCCCAAGTGACAGATACATCAACCTTACCAGAATCATCGCATTTTACCTCTACCATACAAACATCAACAGAAACACATAAAACATCTACAGCTCCACCTTTAGTGAGCTCATCAACAAGAGAAACATCAGGCGCTTCCCAAGCAACAGAGGGCACGTCCACCAAAGCTGAAAACTCAATTTATACATCTGAATCCTCAACATTAAAAGATATCTCAACAAGCTTAACAGAAAGTGTTCCAAAAACACCAATACGTTCCACAGAAACGACAACAATAACATTTTCATTAGCATCCAAACAACAGCTTTCCACTGCAACTGAAACACAGGAGACATCAACAGTACTACAATCATCACAGGCAACCACTGTGGCAAAGCCTTCAACAACTGTGGAAGTCTCAACTGCTTCTGGATCTTCAACATCTTCATCAGTATCTAAAACTCCACAATCTACTAAAGGCATAGAAGCATCATCAACTCAAACTTTACATTCTGCAGAATCCACTGGATCTTCTTCATTATCACAAACATCAAGTTCTTTTGATGCTTCTCACACCTCACCTACAGCAAATCAAACTACGGAGGCATCAACTGTATTGCACATAACAGCAACAAAAGAATCCTTGAAGTTTACCGCCAGTGTTTCCCAAGTGACAGATACATCAACCTTACCAGAATCATCGCATTTTACCTCTACCATACAAACATCAACAGAAACACAAAAAACATCTACATCTCCACCTTTAGTGAGCTCATCAACAAGAGAAACATCAGGGGCTTCCCAAGCAACAGAGGTCACTTCCACCAAAGCTGAAAACTCAATTCAAACATCTGAAAGCTCGACGCTAAAAGATATCTCAACAAGCTTAACAGAAAGTGTTCCTACAACAGCAGTACGTTCAACAGAAACGACAATAACATTTTCATCAGCAACCAAAAAACTGCTTTCCACTGCAACTGAAACACAGGAGACATCAACAGTACTACAATCATCACAGGCAACCACTGTGGCAAAGCCTTCAACAACTGTGGAAGTCTCAACTGCTTCTGGATCTTCAACATCTTCATCAGTATCTAAAACTCCACAATCTACTGAAGGCATAGAAGCATCATCAACTCAAACTTTACATTTTGCAAAATCCACTGGATCTTCTTCATTATCACAAACAACAAGTTCTTTTGATGCTTCTCACACCTCACCTACAGCAAATCAAACTACGGAGGCATCAACTGTATTGCACATAACAGCAACAAAAGAATCCTTGATGTCTACCGCCAGTGTTTCTCAAGTGACAGATACATCAACCTTACCAGAATCATCGCATTTTACCTCTACCATACAAACATCAACAGAAACACAAAAAACATCTACATCTCTACCTTTAGTGAGCTCATTAACAAGAGAAACATCAGGGGCTTCCCAAGCAACAGAGGGCACTTTCACCAAAGCTGAAAACTCAATTCAAACATCTGAAAGCTCGACGCTAAAAGATATCTCAACAAGCTTAACAGAAAGTGTTCCTACAACAGCAGTACGTTCAACAGAAACGACAATAACATTTTCATCATCAACCAAAAAACAGCTTTCCACTGCAACTGAAACACAGGAGACATCAACAGTACTACAATCATCACAGGCAACCACTGTCGCAAAGCCTTCAACAACTGTGGAAGTCTCAACTGCTTCTGGATCTTCAACATCTTCATCAGTATCTAAAACTCCACAATCTACTGAAGGCATAGAAGCATCATCAACTCAAACTTTACATTCTGCAGAATCCACTGGATCTTCTTCATTATCACAAACATTAAGTTCTTTTGATGCTTCTCACACCTCACCTACAGCAAATCAAACTACGGAGGCATCAACTGTATTGCACATAACAGCAACAAAAGAATCCTTGAAATCTACCGCCAGTGTTTCCCAAGTGACAGATACATCAACCTTACCAGAATCATCGCATTTTACCTCTACCATACAAACATCAACAGAAACACAAAAAACATCTACATCTCCACCTTTAGTGAGCTCATCAACAAGAGAAACATCAGGGGATTCCCAAGCAACAGAGGGCACGTCCACCAAAGCTGAAAACTCAATTTATACATCTGAATCCTCAACATTAAAAGATATCTCAACAAGCTTAACAGAAAGTGTTCCAATAACACCAGTACGGTCAACAGAAACGACAACAATAACATTTTCATCAGCATCCAAACAGCTTTCCACTGCAACTGAAACACAGGAGACATCAACAGCACTACACTCATCACAGGCAACAACTGTGGCAAAGCCGTCAACAACTGTGGAAGTCTCAACTGCTTCAGGATCTTCAACATCTTCATCAGTATTTAAAACTTCACAATCTACTGAAAGTATAGAAGCATCAACTCAAACTTTACATTCTGCAGAATCCACTGGATCTTCTTCATTATCACAAACATCAAGTTCTTTTGATGCTTCTAACACCTCACCTACAGCAAATCAAACTACGGAGGCATCAACTGTATTGCACATAACATCAACAAAAGAATCCTTGAAATCTACCGCCAGTGTTTCCCAAGTGACAGATACATCAACCTTACAAGAATCATCGCATTTAACCTCTACCATACAAACATCAACAGAAACACAAAAAACATCTACATCTCCACCTTTAGTGAGCTCATCAACAACAGAAACATCAGGGGCTTCCCAAGCAACAGAGGGCACTTCTACCAAAGCTGAAAACTCAATTCAAACATCTGAAAGCTCGACACTAAAAGATATCTCAACAAGCTTAACAGAAAGTGTTCCAATAACAGCAGTACGTTCAACAGAAACGACAATAACATTTTTATCAGCAACCAAAAAACAGCTTTCCACTGCAACTGAAACACAGGAGACATCAACAATACTACAATCATCACAGGCAACCACTGTGGCAAAGCCTTCAACAACTGTGGAAGTCTCAACTGCTTCTGGATCTTCAACATCTTCATCAGTATCTAAAACTCCACAATCTACTGAAGGCATAGAAGCATCATCAACTCAAACTTTACCTTCTGCAGAATCCACTGGATCTTCTTCATTATCACAAACATCAAGTTCTTTTGATGCTTCTCACACCTCATCTACAACAAATCGAACAACAGAGGCATCAACTGTATTACACACTACATCCACAAAAGAATCCTTGGAATCTACCGCCAGTGTTTCCAAAGTCACTGATACATCAACCTTACCAGAATCATCGCATTTAAACTCTACCATACAAACATCAACAGAAACACATAAAACATCTACATCTCCACCTTTAGTGAGCTCATCAACAAGAGAAACGTCAGGGGCTTCCCAAGCAACAGAGGGCACTTCCAGCAAAGCTGAAAACTCAATTTATACATCTGAAACCTCGACGCTAAAAGATATCTCAACAAGCTTAACAGAAAGTGTTCCAATAACACCAGTACGGTCAACAGAAACAACAACAATAACATTTCCATCAGCAACCAAACAACAGCTTTCCACTGCAATTGAAACACAGGAGACATCAACAGCACTACAATCATCACAGGCAACCACTGTGGCAAAGCCCTCAACAAATGTGGAAGTCTCAACTGCTTCTGGATCTTCAACATCTTCATCAGTATCTAAAACTCCACAATCTACTGAAGGCATAGAAGCATCATCAACTCAAACTTTACATTCTGCAGAATCCACTGGATCTTCTTTATTATCACAAACATCAAGTTCTTTTGATGCTTCTCACACCTCACCTACAGCAAATCAAACTACGGAGACATCAACTGTATTGCACATAACAGCAACAAAAGAATCCTTGAAATCTACCGCCAGTGTTTCCCAAGTGACAGATACATCAACCTTACCAGAATCATCGCATTTTACCTCTACCATACAAACATCAACAGAAACACATAAAACATCTACATCTCCACCTTTAGTGAGCTCATCAACAAGAGACACATCAGGGGCTTCCCAAGCAACAGAGGGCACGTCCACCAAAGCTGAAAACTCAATTTATACATCTGAATCCTCAACATTAAAAGATATCTCAACAAGCTTAACAGAAAGTTTTCCAAAAACACCAGTACGTTCCACAGAAACGACAACAATAACATTTTCATTAGCATCCAAACAACAGCTTTCCACTGCAACTGAAACACAGGAGACATCAACAGTACTACAATCATCACAGGCAACCACTGTGGCAAAGCCTTCAACAACTGTGGAAGTCTCAACTGCTTCTGGATCTTCAACATCTTCATCAGTATCTAAAACTCCACAAGCTACTGAAGGCATAGAAGCATCATCAACTCAAACTTTACATTCTGCAGAATCCACTGGATCTTCTTCATTATCACAAACATCAAGTTCTTTTGATGCTTCTCACACCTCACCTACAGCAAATCAAACTACGGAGGCATCAACTGTATTGCACATAACAGCAACAAAAGAATCCTTGAAATCTACCGCCAGTGTTTCCCAAGTGACAGATACATCAACCTTACCAGAATCATCGCATTTTACCTCTACCATACAAACATCAACAGAAACACAAAAAACATCTACATCTCCACCTTTAGTGAGCTCATCAACAAGAGAAACATCAGGGGATTCCCAAGCAACAGAGGGCACATCCACCAAAGCTGAAAACTCAATTTATACATCTGAATCCTCAACATTAAAAGATATCTCAACAAGCTTAACAGAAAGTGTTCCAATAACACCAGTACGTTCAAAAGAAACGACAACAATAACATTTTCATCAGCATCCAAACAACAGCTTTCTACTGCAACTGAAACACAGGAGACATCAACAGCACTACACTCATCACAGGCAACAACTGTGGCAAAGCCGTCAACAACTGTGGAAGTCTCAACTGCTTCTGGATCTTCAACATCTTCATCAGTATTTAAAACTTCACAATCTACTGAAAGTATAGAAGCATCAACTCAAACTTTACATTCTGCAGAATCCACTGGATCTTCTTCATTATCACAAACATCAAGTTCTTTTGATGCTTCTCACACCTCATCTACAACAAATCGAACAACAGAGGCATCAACTGTATTACACACTACATCCACAAAAGAATCCTTGGAATCTACCGCCAGTGTTTCCCAAGTGACTGATACATCAACCTTACCAGAATCATCGCATTTAAACTCTACCATAGAAACACCAACAGAAACACATAAAACATCTACATCTCCACCTTTAGTGAGCTCATCAACAAGAGAAACATCAGGGGCTTCCCAAGCAACAGAGGGCACTTCCAGCAAAGCTGAAAACTCAATTTATACATCTGAAACCTCGACGCTAAAAGATATCTCAACAAGCTTAACAGAAAGTGTTCCAATAACACCAGTACGGTCAACAGAAACAACAACAATAACATTTCCATCAGCAACCAAACAACAGCTTTCCACTGCAACTGAAACACAGGAGACATCAACAGCACTACAATCATCACAGGCAACCACTGTGGCAAAGCCCTCAACAACTGTGGAAGTCTCAACTGCTTCTGGATCTTCAACATCTTCATCAGTATCTAAAACTCCTCAATCTACTGAAGGCATAGAAGCATCATCAACTCAAACTTTACATTCTGCAGAATCCACTGGATCTTCTTCATTATCACAAACATCAAGTTCTTTTGATGCTTCTCACACCTCACCTACAGCAAATCAAACTACGGAGACATCAACTGTATTGCACATAACAGCAACAAAAGAATCCTTGAAATCTACCGCCAGTGTTTCCCAAGTGACAGATACATCAACCTTACCAGAATCATCGCATTTTACCTCTACCATACAAACATCAACAGAAACACAAAAAACATCTACATCTCCACCTTTAGTGAGCTCATCAACAAGAGAAACATCAGGGGATTCCCAAGCAACAGAGGGCACGTCCACCAAAGCTGAAAACTCAATTTATACATCTGAATCCTCAACATTAAAAGATATCTCAACAAGCTTAACAGAAAATGTTCCAATAACACCAGTACGGTCAACAGAAACAACAACAATAACATTTCCATCAGCAACCAAACAACAGCTTTCCACTGCAACTGAAACACAGGAGACATCAACAGTACTACAATCATCACAGGCAACCACTGTGGCAAAGCCTTCAACAACTGTGGAAGTCTCAACTGCTTCTGGATCTTCAACATCTTCATCAGTATCTAAAACTCCACAATCTACTGAAGGCATAGAAGCATCATCAACTCAAACTTTACATTCTGCAGAATCCACTGGATCTTCTTCATTATCACAAACATCAAGTTCTTTTGATGCTTCATACACCTCACCTACAGCAAATCAAACTACGGAGATATCAACTGTATTGCACATAACAGCAACAAAAGAATCCTTGAAGTCTACCGCCAGTGTTTCCCAAGTGACAGATACATCAACCTTACCAGAATCATCGCATTTTACCTCTACCATACAAACATCAACAGAAACACAAAAAACATCTACATCTCCACCTTTAGTGAGCTCATCAACAAGAGAAACATCAGGGGCTTCCCAAGCAACAGAGGTCACTTCCACCAAAGCTGAAAACTCAATTCAAACATCTGAAAGCTCGACGCTAAAAGATATCTCAACAAGCTTAACAGAAAGTGTTCCTACAACAGCAGTACGTTCAACAGAAACGACAATAACATTTTCATCAGCAACCAAAAAACTGCTTTCCACTGCAACTGAAACACAGGAGACATCAACAGTACTACAATCATCACAGGCAACCACTGTGGCAAAGCCTTCAACAACTGTGGAAGTCTCAACTGCTTCTGGATCTTCAACATCTTCATCAGTATCTAAAACTCCACAATCTACTGAAGGCATAGAAGCATCATCAACTCAAACTTTACATTTTGCAAAATCCACTGGATCTTCTTCATTATCACAAACAACAAGTTCTTTTGATGCTTCTCACACCTCACCTACAGCAAATCAAACTACGGAGGCATCAACTGTATTGCACATAACAGCAACAAAAGAATCCTTGATGTCTACCGCCAGTGTTTCTCAAGTGACAGATACATCAACCTTACCAGAATCATCGCATTTTACCTCTACCATACAAACATCAACAGAAACACAAAAAACATCTACATCTCTACCTTTAGTGAGCTCATTAACAAGAGAAACATCAGGGGCTTCCCAAGCAACAGAGGGCACTTTCACCAAAGCTGAAAACTCAATTCAAACATCTGAAAGCTCGACGCTAAAAGATATCTCAACAAGCTTAACAGAAAGTGTTCCTACAACAGCAGTACGTTCAACAGAAACGACAATAACATTTTCATCATCAACCAAAAAACAGCTTTCCACTGCAACTGAAACACAGGAGACATCAACAGTACTACAATCATCACAGGCAACCACTGTCGCAAAGCCTTCAACAACTGTGGAAGTCTCAACTGCTTCTGGATCTTCAACATCTTCATCAGTATCTAAAACTCCACAATCTACTGAAGGCATAGAAGCATCATCAACTCAAACTTTACATTCTGCAGAATCCACTGGATCTTCTTCATTATCACAAACATTAAGTTCTTTTGATGCTTCTCACACCTCACCTACAGCAAATCAAACTACGGAGGCATCAACTGTATTGCACATAACAGCAACAAAAGAATCCTTGAAATCTACCGCCAGTGTTTCCCAAGTGACAGATACATCAACCTTACCAGAATCATCGCATTTTACCTCTACCATACAAACATCAACAGAAACACAAAAAACATCTACATCTCCACCTTTAGTGAGCTCATCAACAAGAGAAACATCAGGGGATTCCCAAGCAACAGAGGGCACGTCCACCAAAGCTGAAAACTCAATTTATACATCTGAATCCTCAACATTAAAAGATATCTCAACAAGCTTAACAGAAAGTGTTCCAATAACACCAGTACGGTCAACAGAAACGACAACAATAACATTTTCATCAGCATCCAAACAGCTTTCCACTGCAACTGAAACACAGGAGACATCAACAGCACTACACTCATCACAGGCAACAACTGTGGCAAAGCCGTCAACAACTGTGGAAGTCTCAACTGCTTCAGGATCTTCAACATCTTCATCAGTATTTAAAACTTCACAATCTACTGAAAGTATAGAAGCATCAACTCAAACTTTACATTCTGCAGAATCCACTGGATCTTCTTCATTATCACAAACATCAAGTTCTTTTGATGCTTCTAACACCTCACCTACAGCAAATCAAACTACGGAGGCATCAACTGTATTGCACATAACATCAACAAAAGAATCCTTGAAATCTACCGCCAGTGTTTCCCAAGTGACAGATACATCAACCTTACAAGAATCATCGCATTTAACCTCTACCATACAAACATCAACAGAAACACAAAAAACATCTACATCTCCACCTTTAGTGAGCTCATCAACAACAGAAACATCAGGGGCTTCCCAAGCAACAGAGGGCACTTCTACCAAAGCTGAAAACTCAATTCAAACATCTGAAAGCTCGACGCTAAAAGATATCTCAACAAGCTTAACAGAAAGTGTTCCAATAACAGCAGTACGTTCAACAGAAACGACAATAACATTTTTATCAGCAACCAAAAAACAGCTTTCCACTGCAACTGAAACACAGGAGACATCAACAATACTACAATCATCACAGGCAACCACTGTGGCAAAGCCTTCAACAACTGTGGAAGTCTCAACTGCTTCTGGATCTTCAACATCTTCATCAGTATCTAAAACTCCACAATCTACTGAAGGCATAGAAGCATCATCAACTCAAACTTTACATTCTGCAGAATCCACTGGATCTTCTTCATTATCACAAACATCAAGTTCTTTTGATGCTTCTCACACCTCATCTACAACAAATCGAACAACAGAGGCATCAACTGTATTACACACTACATCCACAAAAGAATCCTTGGAATCTACCGCCAGTGTTTCCAAAGTCACTGATACATCAACCTTACCAGAATCATCGCATTTAAACTCTACCATACAAACATCAACAGAAACACATAAAACATCTACATCTCCACCTTTAGTGAGCTCATCAACAAGAGAAACGTCAGGGGCTTCCCAAGCAACAGAGGGCACTTCCAGCAAAGCTGAAAACTCAATTTATACATCTGAAACCTCGACGCTAAAAGATATCTCAACAAGCTTAACAGAAAGTGTTCCAATAACACCAGTACGGTCAACAGAAACAACAACAATAACATTTCCATCAGCAACCAAACAACAGCTTTCCACTGCAATTGAAACACAGGAGACATCAACAGCACTACAATCATCACAGGCAACCACTGTGGCAAAGCCCTCAACAAATGTGGAAGTCTCAACTGCTTCTGGATCTTCAACATCTTCATCAGTATCTAAAACTCCACAATCTACTGAAGGCATAGAAGCATCATCAACTCAAACTTTACATTCTGCAGAATCCACTGGATCTTCTTTATTATCACAAACATCAAGTTCTTTTGATGCTTCTCACACCTCACCTACAGCAAATCAAACTACGGAGACATCAACTGTATTGCACATAACAGCAACAAAAGAATCCTTGAAATCTACCGCCAGTGTTTCCCAAGTGACAGATACATCAACCTTACCAGAATCATCGCATTTTACCTCTACCATACAAACATCAACAGAAACACATAAAACATCTACATCTCCACCTTTAGTGAGCTCATCAACAAGAGAAACATCAGGGGCTTCCCAAGCAACAGAGGGCACGTCCACCAAAGCTGAAAACTCAATTTATACATCTGAATCCTCAACATTAAAAGATATCTCAACAAGCTTAACAGAAAGTGTTCCAAAAACACCAGTACGTTCCACAGAAACGACAACAATAACATTTTCATTAGCATCCAAACAACAGCTTTCCACTGCAACTGAAACACAGGAGACATCAACAGTACTACAATCATCACAGGCAACCACTGTGGCAAAGCCTTCAACAACTGTGGAAGTCTCAACTGCTTCTGGATCTTCAACATCTTCATCAGTATCTAAAACTCCACAAGCTACTGAAGGCATAGAAGCATCATCAACTCAAACTTTACATTCTGCAGAATCCACTGGATCTTCTTCATTATCACAAACATCAAGTTCTTTTGATGCTTCTCACACCTCATCTACAACAAATCGAACAACAGAGGCATCAACTGTATTACACACTACATCCACAAAAGAATCCTTGGAATCTACCGCCAGTGTTTCCCAAGTGACTGATACATCAACCTTACCAGAATCATCGCATTTAAACTCTACCATAGAAACACCAACAGAAACACATAAAACATCTACATCTCCACCTTTAGTGAGCTCATCAACAAGAGAAACATCAGGGGCTTCCCAAGCAACAGAGGGCACTTCCACCAAAGCTGAAAACTCAATTTATACATCTGAATCCTCAACATTAAAAGATATCTCAACAAGCTTAACAGAAAGTGTTCCAATAACACCAGTACGTTCAAAAGAAACGACAACAATAACATTTTCATCAGCATCCAAACAACAGCTTTCTACTGCAACTGAAACACAGGAGACATCAACAGCACTACACTCATCACAGGCAACAACTGTGGCAAAGCCGTCAACAACTGTGGAAGTCTCAACTGCTTCTGGATCTTCAACATCTTCATCAGTATTTAAAACTTCACAATCTACTGAAAGTATAGAAGCATCAACTCAAACTTTACATTCTGCAGAATCCACTGGATCTTCTTCATTATCACAAACATCAAGTTCTTTTGATGCTTCTCACACCTCATCTACAACAAATCGAACAACAGAGGCATCAACTGTATTACACACTACATCCACAAAAGAATCCTTGGAATCTACCGCCAGTGTTTCCCAAGTGACTGATACATCAACCTTACCAGAATCATCGCATTTAAACTCTACCATAGAAACACCAACAGAAACACATAAAACATCTACATCTCCACCTTTAGTGAGCTCATCAACAAGAGAAACATCAGGGGCTTCCCAAGCAACAGAGGGCACTTCCAGCAAAGCTGAAAACTCAATTTATACATCTGAAACCTCGACGCTAAAAGATATCTCAACAAGCTTAACAGAAAGTGTTCCAATAACACCAGTACGGTCAACAGAAACAACAACAATAACATTTCCATCAGCAACCAAACAACAGCTTTCCACTGCAACTGAAACACAGGAGACATCAACAGCACTACAATCATCACAGGCAACCACTGTGGCAAAGCCCTCAACAACTGTGGAAGTCTCAACTGCTTCTGGATCTTCAACATCTTCATCAGTATCTAAAACTCCTCAATCTACTGAAGGCATAGAAGCATCATCAACTCAAACTTTACATTCTGCAGAATCCACTGGATCTTCTTCATTATCACAAACATCAAGTTCTTTTGATGCTTCTCACACCTCACCTACAGCAAATCAAACTACGGAGACATCAACTGTATTGCACATAACAGCAACAAAAGAATCCTTGAAATCTACCGCCAGTGTTTCCCAAGTGACAGATACATCAACCTTACCAGAATCATCGCATTTTACCTCTACCATACAAACATCAACAGAAACACAAAAAACATCTACATCTCCACCTTTAGTGAGCTCATCAACAAGAGAAACATCAGGGGATTCCCAAGCAACAGAGGGCACGTCCACCAAAGCTGAAAACTCAATTTATACATCTGAATCCTCAACATTAAAAGATATCTCAACAAGCTTAACAGAAAATGTTCCAATAACACCAGTACGGTCAACAGAAACAACAACAATAACATTTCCATCAGCAACCAAACAACAGCTTTCCACTGCAACTGAAACACAGGAGACATCAACAGTACTACAATCATCACAGGCAACCACTGTGGCAAAGCCTTCAACAACTGTGGAAGTCTCAACTGCTTCTGGATCTTCAACATCTTCATCAGTATCTAAAACTCCACAATCTACTGAAGGCATAGAAGCATCATCAACTCAAACTTTACATTCTGCAGAATCCACTGGATCTTCTTCATTATCACAAACATCAAGTTCTTTTGATGCTTCATACACCTCACCTACAGCAAATCAAACTACGGAGATATCAACTGTATTGCACATAACAGCAACAAAAGAATCCTTGAAGTCTACCGCCAGTGTTTCCCAAGTGACAGATACATCAACCTTACCAGAATCATCGCATTTTACCTCTACCATACAAACATCCACAGAAACACAAAAAACATCTACATCTCCACCTTTAGTGAGCTCATCAACTAGAGAAACATCAGGGGATTCCCAAGCAACAGAGGTCACTTCCACCAAAGCTGAAAACTCAATTCAAACATCTGAAAGCTCGACGCTAAAAGATATCTCAACAAGCTTAACAGAAAGTGTTCCTACAACAGCAGTACGTTCAACAGAAACGACAATAACATTTTCATCAGCAACCAAAAAACTGCTTTCCACTGCAACTGAAACACAGGAGACATCAACAGTACTACAATCATCACAGGCAACCACTGTGGCAAAGCCTTCAACAACTGTGGAAGTCTCAACTGCTTCTGGATCTTCAACATCTTCATCAGTATCTAAAACTCCACAATCTACTGAAGGCATAGAAGCATCATCAACTCAAACTTTGCATTCTGCAGAATCCACTGGATCTTCTTCATTATCACAAACAACAAGTTCTTTTGATGCTTCTCACACCTCACCTACAGCAAATCAAACTACGGAGGCATCAACTGTATTGCACATAACAGCAACAAAAGAATCCTTGAAGTCTACCGCCAGTGTTTCCCAAGTGACAGATACATCAACCTTACCAGAATCATCGTATTTTACCTCTACCATACAAACATCAACAGAAACACAAAAAACATCTACATCTCTACCTTTAGTGAGCTCATCAACAAGAGAAACATCAGGGGCTTCCCAAGCAACAGAGGGCACTTCCACCAAAGCTGAAAACTCAATTCAAACATCTGAAAGCTCGACGCTAAAAGATATCTCAACAAGCTTAACAGAAAGTGTTCCTACAACAGCAGTACGTTCAACAGAAACGACAATAACATTTTCATCAGCAACCAAAAAACAGCTTTCCACTGCAACTGAAACACAGGAGACATCAACAGTACTACAATCATCACAGGCAACCACTGTCGCAAAGCCTTCAACAACTGTGGAAGTCTCAACTGCTTCTGGATCTTCAACATCTTCATCAGTATCTAAAACTCCACAATCTACTGAAGGCATAGAAGCATCATCAAAACAAACTTTACATTCTGCAGAATCCACTGGATCTTCTTCATTATCACAAACATCAAGTTCTTTTGATGCTTCTCACACCTCACCTACAGCAAATCAAACTACGGAGGCATCAACTGTATTGCACATAACAGCAACAAAAGAATCCTTGAAATCTACCGCCAGTGTTTCCCAAGTGACAGATACATCAACCTTACCAGAATCATCGCATTTTACCTCTACCATACAAACATCAACAGAAACACAAAAAACATCTACATCTCCACCTTTAGTGAGCTCATCAACAAGAGAAACATCAGGGGATTCCCAAGCAACAGAGGGCACGTCCACCAAAGCAGAAAACTCAATTTATACATCTGAATCCTCAACATTAAAAGATATCTCAACAAGCTTAACAGAAAGTGTTCCAATAACACCAGTACGGTCAAAAGAAACAACAACAATAACATTTTCATCAGCATCCAAACAACAGCTTTCCACTGCAACTGAAACACAGGAGACATCAACAGCACTACACTTATCACAGGCAACCACTGTGGCAAAGCCTTCAACAACTGTGGAAGTCTCAACTGCTTCTGGATCTTCAACATCTTCATCAGTATTTAAAACTTCACAATCTACTGAAAGTATAGAAGCATCAACTCAAACTTTACATTCTGCAGAATCCACTGGATCTTCTTCATTATCACAAACATCAAGTTCTTTTGATGCTTCTAACACCTCACCTACAGCAAATCAAACTACGGAGGCATCAACTGTATTGCACATAACATCAACAAAAGAATCCTTGAAATCTACCGCCAGTGTTTCCCAAGTGACAGATACATCAACTTTACCAGAATCATCGCATTTAACCTCTACTATACAAACATCAACAGAAACACAAAAAACATCTACATCTCCACCTTTAGTGAGCTCATCAACAACAGAAACATCAGGGGCTTCCCAAGCAACAGAGGGCACTTCCACCAAAGCTGAAAACTCAATTCAAACATCTGAAAGCTCGACGCTAAAAGATATCTCAACAAGCTTAACAGAAAGTGTTCCAATAACAGCAGTACGTTTAACAGAAACGACAATAACATTTTCATCAGCAACCAAACAACAGCTTTCCACTGCAACTGAAACACAGGAGACATCAACAATACTACAATCATCACAGGCAACCACTGTGGCAAAGCCTTCAACAACTGTGGAAGTCTCAACTGCTTCTGGATCTTCAACATCTTCATCAGTATCTAAAACTTCACAATCTACTGAAGGCATAGAAGCATCATCAACTCAAACTTTACATTCTGCAGAATCCACTGGATCTTCTTCATTATCACAAACATCAAGTTCTTTTGATGCTTCTCACACCTCATCTACAACAAATCGAACAACAGAGGCATCAACTGTATTACACACTACATCCACAAAAGAATTCTTGGAATCTACCGCCAGTGTTTCCCAAGTGACTGATACATCAACCTTACCAGAATCATCGCATTTAAACTCTACCATACAAACATCAACAGAAACACATAAAACATCTACATCTCCACCTTTAGTGAGCTCATCCACAAGAGAAACATCAGGGGCTTCCCAAGCAACAGAGGGCACTTCCAGCAAAGCTGAAAACTCAATTTATACATCTGAAACCTCGACGCTAAAAGATATCTCAACAAGCTTAACAGAAAGTGCTCCAATAACACCAGTACGGTCAACAGAAACAACAACAATAACATTTCCATCAGCAACCAAACAACAGCTTTCCACTGCAACTGAAACACAGGAGAAATCAACAGCACTACAATCATCACAGGCAACCACTGTGGCAAAGCCCTCAACAACTGTGGAAGTCTCAACTGCTTCTGGATCTTCAACATCTTCATCAGTATCTAAAACTCCACAATCTACTGAAGGCATAGAAGCATCATCAACTCAAACTTTACATTCTGCAGAATCCACTGGATCTTCTTCATTATCACAAACATCAAGTTCTTTTGATGCTTCTCACACCTCACCTACAGCAAATCAAACTACGGAGACATCAACTGTATTGCACATAACAGCAACAAAAGAATCCTTGAAATCTACCGCCAGTGTTTCCCAAGTGACAGATACATCAACCTTACCAGAATCATCGCATTTTACCTCTACCATACAAACATCAACAGAAACACATAAAACATCTACATCTCCACCTTTAGTGAGCTCATCTACAAGAGAAACATCAGGGGCTTCCCAAGCAACAGAGGGCACGTCCACCAAAGCTGAAAACTCAATTTATACATCTGAATCCTCAACATTAAAAGATATCTCAACAAGCTTAACAGAAAGTGTTCCAATAACACCAGTACGTTCAACAGAAACGACAACAATAACATTTTCATTAGCATCCAAACAACAGCTTTCCACTGCAACTGAAACACAGGAGACATCAACAATACTACAATCATCACAGGCAACCACTGTGGCAAAGCCTTCAACAACTGTGGAAGTCTCAACTGCTTCTGGATCTTCAACATCTTCATCAGTATCTAAAACTCCACAATCTACTGAAGGCATAGAAGCATCATCAACTCAAACTTTACATTCTGCAGAATCCACTGGATCTTCTTCATTATCACAAACATCAAGTTCTTTTGATGCTTCTCACACCTCACCTACAGCAAATCAAACTACGGAGGCATCAACTATATTGCACATAACAGCAACAAAAGAATCCTTGAAGTCTACCGCCAGTGTTTCCCAAGTGACAGATACATCAACCTTACCAGAATCATCGCATTTTACCTCTACCACACAAACATCAACAGAAACACAAAAAACATCTACATCTCTACCTTTAGTGAGCTCATCAACAAGAGAAACATCAGGGGCTTCCCAAGCAACAGAGGGCACTTCCACCAAAGCTGAAAACTCAATTCAAACATCTGAAAGCTCGATGCTAAAAGATATCTCAACAAGCTTAACAGAAAGTGTTCCTACAACAGCAGTACGTTCAACAGAAACGACAATAACATTTTTATCAGCAACCAAAAAACAGCTTTCCACTGCAATTGAAACACAGGAGACATCAACAGTACTACAATCATCCCAGGCAACCACTGTCGCAAAGCCTTCAACAACTGTGGAAGTCTCAACTGCTTCTGGATCTTCAACATCTTCATCAGTATCTAAAACCCCACAATCTACTGAAGGCATAGAAGCATCATCAACTCAAACTTTACATTCTGCAGAATCCACTGGATCTTCTTCATTATCACAAACATCAAGTTCTTTTGATGCTTCTCACACCTCACCTACAGCAAATCAAACTACGGAGGCATCAACTGTATTGCACATAACAGCAACAAAAGAATCCTTGAAATCTACCGCCAGTGTTTCCCAAGTGACAGATACATCAACCTTACCAGAATCATCGCATTTTACCTCTACCATACAAACATCAACAGAAACACAAAAAACATCTACATCTCCACCTTTAGTGAGCTCATCAACAAGAGAAACATCAGGCGCTTCCCAAGCAACAGAGGGCACGTCCACCAAAGCTGAAAACTCAATTTATACATCTGAATCCTCAACATTAAAAGATATCTCAACAAGCTTAACAGAAAGTGTTCCAATAACACCAGTACGGTCAACAGAAACGACAACAATAACATTTTCATCAGCATCCAAACAACAGCTTTCCACTGCAACTGAAACACAGGAGACATCAACAATACTACAATCATCACAGGCAACCACTGTGGCAAAGCCTTCAACAACTGTGGAAGTCTCAACTGCTTCTGGATCTTCAAAATCTTCATCAGTATCTAAAACTCCTCAATCTACTGAAGGCATAGAAGCATCATCAACTCAAACTTTACATTCTGCAGAATCTACTGGATCTTCTTCATTATCACAAACATCAAGTTCTTTTGATGCTTCTCAAACCTCATCTACAACAAATCGAACAACAGAGGCATCAACTGTATTACACACTACATCCACAAAAGAATCCTTGGAATCTACCGCCAGTGTTTCCCAAGTGACTGATACATCAACCTTACCAGAATCATCGCATTTAAACTCTACCATACAAACATCAACAGAAACACATAAAACATCTACATCTCCACCTTTAGTGAGCTCATCAACAAGAGAAACATCAGGGGCTTCCCAAGCAATAGAGGGCACTTCCAGCAAAGCTGAAAACTCAATTTATACATCTGAAACCTCGACGCTAAAAGATATCTCAACAAGCTTAACAGAAAGTGTTCCAATAACACCAGTACGGTCAACAGAAACAACAACAATAACATTTTCATCAGCAACCAAACAACAGCTTTCCACTGCAACTGAAACACAGGAGACATCAACAGCACTACAATCATCACAGGCAACCACTGTGGCAAAGCCCTCAACAAATGTGGAAGTCTCAACTGTTTCTGGATCTTCAACATCTTCATCAGTATCTAAAACTCCACAATCTACTGAAGGCATAGAAGCATCATCAACTCAAACTTCACATTCTGCAGAATCCACTGGATCTTCTTCATTATCACAAACATCAAGTTCTTTTGACGCTTCTCACACCTCATCTACAACAAATCGAACAACAGAGGCATCAACTGTATTGCATATAACATCAACAAAAGAATCCTTGAAATCTACCGCCAGTGTTTCCCAAGTGACAGATACATCAACCTTACCAGAATCATCGCATTTAACCGCTACCATACAAACATCAACAGAAACACAAAAAACATCTACATCTCCACCTTTAGTGAGCTCATCAACAAGAGAAACATCAGGGGCTTCCCAAGCAACAAAGGGCACGTCCACCAAAGCTGAAAACTCAATTTATACATATGAAACCTCGACGCTAAAAGATTTTTTATCAAGCTTAACAGAAAGTGTTCCAATAACACCAGTACGGTCAACAGAAACAACAACAACAACAAATACATTTTCATCAGCAACCAAACAACAGTTTACCACTGCAACTGAAACACAGGAGACATCAACAGCACTACAGTCATCACATATAACCACCGTTTTAAAGCCCTCAACAATTATGGAAGTCTCAACTGCTTCTGGATCTTCAACATCTTTATCACTATCTAAAACTCCACAATCTACTGAAAGGATAGATGCATCTTCAACTCAAACTGCACATTCTGCAGAATCCACTGGATCTTCTCTATTCTCACAGACTTCAAGTTCTTTTGATGCTTCTCACACCTCACCCACAGCAAATCAAACTACAGAGGCGTCAACTGTATTGCACATAACACCAACAAATGAATCCTTGGAATCTAGCCCCAGCAGTTCTCATGTGACAGATAACTTGACCTTCCCAGAATCATCACCTTTTACCTCTACTATACAAACATCAACACAGGAAACTACTTCTCAACCTTTACTAATCTCTTCAACTAGAGCTGCTTCCGAAGCAAAAGAAGTCTTTTCAACCGCAGCTAAAAAATCATTTCAAACATCTGAAATCTCAACGTTCAAAGGTAAGTCAACAAGTATACCACAGATACTACAACAGTAACATTTTCATTAGTAAGCAAAGAACAGCTAACTACACACAGAAGACATTAATGTTAGTACAGTTATCACATCCACATAAAATAGCACAACTCCCTTCCACTGTAGATGTCACACGTTTTCTCGACCTTCAACATCTTCATCAGCACCTTAAACACCATAATCTATTGAAGGCACATCTAGTGCACATGAAAATACATGGCCATTAACTGTAACACAACTAGTAACTACATCCAAAGAAGTTGTCACAAGTGCTTCCAAATTGACATAGGCATCAACTGCAGCTTCTAAATCCTTTGAAAGTTTTGATTTATCAACATTGAAAGACATGTCAACAGGAGTGATAGAAAATGTACAATTAAAAATATTAGTAGACCATAAAGAATCTGCAACAACTAGATTTTCATCACTAAGCAATGAACAGATTTCCACAATACCTCACACACAGGATACATCAACTCTTCTACAGTCATCACAACTTAGTACAGTGGCAATGTCAGCAGAACCTCCAATTTTTTTGTCATATACAGTGGCATCAAATATAACACAAACATCACCACCAACCAATTCCAAACAATCTACAGCAGTTTTGGGTGTACAAAGTTCCTAACCATTAGATGTATTAAAACCATCTAGTGCTTTATATGTGTCAATGACCTTGAGTGCTGCTCTCTCCACAGATGAAGCCACTAAAAGACCTATAAAACCAACATCAGAAAAACCTTCCACACTGCAGTGTCCAAATTTCAGATTTGGGCACAACTGTCAATATGGAAACAATTCTGTGGATGTAATAATAGGTGAGTCCAACTTCTTTGAGCACTTTGTATAAATATATTTTAAAAAAATGAATGTATTCATATAAATAACCCTGAAAATATCAGTTACACTTTAAATTGAATGGCTTCTGATCTGGCAAACCTGGCATGACTGTGCATTATATGGTCACACATTTATTTAATAGGGTACTGTATAATACTATTCCTGTAGGATTCTTCCCTTGTTGAGCCCATTAATTCCAGTGCAGGAAAGTTCTGATGCTACAATATATAATGACACTCAAGAAGCACATGTGTTGACATGCCACCATTCATTGTTATGGGACTTTCGAAAATAGCTATGATACTGCTTGGCTCTTTACAGAAACCCCACAGGGAGCGGTGGCTGGCCATTTGCTGGGTATTCTCCATTCATGGCAGGACCTTGCTCTTGAGATAGAAATAGTAACAGAGGTGGGACCTGCACCTATTATACATTTATGGAATATCCTATCGATATACCGTAATTGTCCAGATGGGAATACCCCTTTAAAGTAGCAACTAAGACTACTACCTATTTCCATGAAATATAAGGGTAAACAGCAATGTGAAACCATCTCTAAAATCTGTGACCTGGAAGATCTACAATTCCAATTTCTTCTATTTTTGCATAATTTATTTTACACTTGAATGTTTCAGATCATCAAATTACATTTAACATTAGACAAAGATAACCCAAGTTACCACAAAATGCTGTTTTTAAATGATGATTTAATTTACTGAAGGAAAAATTGTTAAGCTCTACCTGGCCCTATTTGAAAAAGTAATTGCCACCTTTAAGCTACTACCTTAGCTCAACCAGTTAACCAAATTCACAACTGAGTTTAATTTATATAGCTATACCCAAACATGATTACTGCCAAACCGATTAGATTAAAGCATCACTTAAATGGAATCCGCCTGGCAATGTAAAGCTGTGTAGAAGATCTCAAAAAGCAGCTCATGATGCCACATTCTAAAGAGATTCAAATACCGATATGAAAAAGTTATTGAATTCTACCAGCCTGGAAAGGGTTACAAAACCACTGCTAATGATCCTAGACTCCATAGTGAGAGCAATTACCTGCAACTGGGGAAAAAATGTCACCATTGGTGCATTGACTGCTCAACCAGGAGGGCACAAAAGAACTCAGACGAAAATCTAACAAACTGCAGGTCTCACTTGCTTCAGTTGTTGCCTTACTTCAGCAAATGGCATTTCTCATGTAGACAAAGTCCATACAAGGCACTTACTAATGTATTGTTATTATCCATATTGCTTCCTTTGTTGCTGGATTCATTTTTCCATCACATTATACACTGCTTGTTTCCATGGTTACGGCAACCCTGCAATCCATCAGCGGTGGTCATGTTTGCATACTATAGGAAAAGCAAGCAATATGTACAATCACAATACATTAGTAAGGGGTTTGTAATAACTTTCTTTACAGAATAAATGCTATTTGCTGATGACCTTTAAGGTCAACGTGCATGATTCCACAATAAGGAAAACACAAAAATGGCATCCATGGGAGAGTTGCAAGGTGCAGACCATTGCTGACCAAAAAGAACACAAAGGCTCATCTTGCATTTGCCAAAAAATCTAGATGACGCCAAAACTTTTAGGTAATATTCTGTGTATTGATGAATCACTGGTCCCATTAAATCTGGCATAAAGCTAATACTTAGTTCCACCATAATAATATCATATCAACAATCAAACATAATGGTGACTGTTGTAATGGTTTGGGGTTGTTATATATTTTTTTTTGCTGCAGGACCTTGTTTGATCCAAAGCACACTAAAAAGTCAAGCCGAATCTCTCAAAAGAAACAAACTTAAAGGGGTTGTGCAAGAATGTTTTTTTGGCAACACCCAGAGTCTGAAAAGGTAAGATTACTTACCTGCTTCCTAGTGCTGGCTCCCCGCTTCTTCTTCTCCAGGCCTGCGATGCTCCACTGGGCTTCTTTACTGGCCAAGGTGGAGACCAGCTCCCCTTACACCATGACAAATGTTGACATGATGCAAGGGGATCAGGTCCCCGCCGTGGCCAGTGATTGGCTGCAGCAATGTCAAACCAGATGTTTACATTGAGGGAGCCCAGCGGAGCATGGCATGCCTGGAGGAGAAAGAGCAGAAAACCAGCACCGGGAAGCAGGTAAGTAATCTTCCCTTTACCAGTCCAGTAATGTGGGGGTTCCCACATAAAACAATCCCACAAACAAGAGTGGCCCAAAATTCATCCATAGTGATGTAAAAGACTCTTGTTTGAATGCAGTTAATACTGCCAAGGGTTGCACAACCAGATATTAGATTTATGGAAGCATTTACCCTTTCACTGATATAAGGTTTGAAAAAAATCTTTATCTTCAATAAATAGAACGAGCATTGAAAAGCTGCATTTTGTATTTACTTGTGTTGTCTTTATTTTATATTGGTTAGTTGGATGCATTTAGACATTTAGAAGTGATTAATTTGCAAAAATAGAAGAAATCATGTGCGGGGTAAATACTTTTTCAAAGCACTGTATCCTTAGGATAGGCCATCAGGGTCCAAATCAAAGACTGCAGCTATCATCAGAAAGAAGATGCTTCCTTGTTTGTCCAGACACAACAACTCATCTGTAGTTATGGCTGAGCACGGTACTGTAGCACAGGCCCATAAAATGTATACTCCTGGAAAACCCCTTTTATTACATGCTTTGGTGAGGGCTAAAACATTAACTCCACCCTAAAACTTATTACCAGCCTCACTAAAGCTCTGTCTAAGGCTGGGTTCACACGAGCGGATGCCGTGCGTGGCATCCGCTCCGTGAAAGAGTGCCAAGACCCGATGCAGACTGCAGAGGCACGGAGCATTAACATGACTGATAATGCTCCGTGCCTCTCTGTGACCTCTTTACTACGAAATCACAGTTGTCAGTCATGTTAATGCTCCGTGCCTCTGCAGTCTGCATCGGGTATTGGCACTCTTTAACGGAGCGGATGCCACGCACGGCATCCGCTCGTGTGAACCCAGCCTAATAGTCACAAACCCCTGCAGCCATACTCTACATCTAGTAAAATGAAGAATACGGGCTTTGTAGCAATAAAGGGGACCCACCTCCAAATTAATGCCCATGGCTTGTGGTGTTCAAGTGTAATTTTCCCATGTCATTTAGCTTATGGAAATGATATTCTTGTTAGTGCAATTATATTGATTTAACAAATGTTTCTCTCTGACTACTTCTACTTTTTAAATATTTAGATACAAACAAGGGTCCTTTTAAGAGTATTAATGTTCTCGCAACATTGAACAGAACATATACTCCACAACTTGCAAATAACTCTTCACCTGAATACATCACCCTAGCTGCTGAGATTGAAAAGGTAATAAGATGTACTTCACTCTTTGCCAAAAAATAAATAAATAACGCACCCAGATAAAAATGTCAAAACGCGGAATGCAGTTATGTCTCAGGAAGATATATAAATAATTGCAGATGTAGTCTGATTAGATATTGGGTTTCACTACAAGAAGGTAGGAGCTCTTCTACTGCTGCCTTATAAAAAGGCTTTCAGAGGCTACTTTTGGGTAGTATACTTCTTGGTGAGAGATCGTTGACTGCTAGACATGCCTCTACAACAGACTTAAAGACATTTTACCCAGTTGACAGACTTTGAGAGAGGGTGCATCATTGGACTGAGGGAAGCTGGATGGTCATTTCAACAAAACAGCTAGGCTGTTCTGACCCAGCTGTTAGGAGATGTTGGGATCAGTGGTTACCTCAGGGCACACACACGCAGATCAGGCTCCAGACAGCCCAGACAGATCACCTGTAGAGAGGATCGTTAGACCTGCCAACAAACATGAGCATCTTCCACAGTTTTGTTGTCCACCATCCAGACACAGGTGGTCCTATATTTACACACCCCTGTTTCTGCCCGGACCATTTCTGCTTAGTAGAAGGAAATTTGGTTTCCATGCATCTATTACGTGTCCTGCCATTGACAGTCAGTTATCATCACCTTCGTTTGCAGTGTCGCGGACAAGAAACCTGGACTGCTACAGACCGAAACAGTGTCATCTTTAGCAATGAATCCATGTTCTGTTTGGGTTTGGCTATGCAGCCCTCATAACGGCTTAAATCTTCAACAATATACAAACACTGCCACTACTGTAGGTATAAGATAGTGCTGCAGAGAAAACTGTCAGTGCCACAGCTGACTGATAAGAGAAAAATAAAACAAGATTGTCTCTGCACTAACTACCTATCATGAAACTGCCGCCAACATCAGACTGCAGGTTAGGGGCCACCACATGTGTGTCACTGCCCTGGGAGATTGCACTTGTGACCTGAAAAGGACTGATCACGTCTACCTGGGCTGTTGTAGAGTCCTCATTTGTAAAGTCCATAAGTGGTATGTCTTCTATCTTTGTCCAAACTCTGAAGTCGTGGGGAGCAGTCTCAGCTAATGTCAGAAGCGTGCCCCAGCAAGCAGCAGCCCTCCATCCTCAAAATTTGCGCTCCATTTGGAGCATCTGTGACATGACCTGAGTTACAGCTACGGAAGCTCACAGAGGTCAAGAAACTAACATGTTACAAAAAGTTGCACTTTTTTGAACAGTTTGAGTGTTTTTGAAAAGCGCAATTTTTTGAAACGTGTTGGCTTCTTGACCTCTGTGAGTTTCCGTAGCTGTAGCTCTACTGAAGTCACAGGCATTCTGAATGTAGCGCAAGCTTTGAGGCATGATAATCTGGGGAGCCATCACATATGATATGAGAGACACTAACAGCTGAGCTCCTGCAACCACATGTCTTGCCTCTCATAGCATGGCTTCTAACCGGCATTTTTCATGCTCGCCCACACACAGTAAAGGTTTCCCAGGAATGTCTCATCCAGATTACAACACTTCC
The DNA here is from genome assembly GCF_905171765.1 of Bufo bufo. Taxonomy (NCBI): domain Eukaryota; kingdom Metazoa; phylum Chordata; class Amphibia; order Anura; family Bufonidae; genus Bufo; species Bufo bufo. Next base: position 122,517,003 of record NC_053389.1, read on the forward strand.
TTGGCATGCCCGGTCATCAGATTTATCGCCAATTGGGCATTTATGGGACCAACTGGAAAGCTAGCTTTGGCAGCCTATGAGGCAGGTCCAACTGCAACATTTGTGGGCAAATGTGCCACAGGATACCATACAGAACCTGTATGCACCCATGCCCAACTGTATCTCATCTTGTATCCAGGCTAGAGGTTGCCCAACAGACTACTAGAGCCATCTGTCAATTGTCTAGTTTCCCAAATAAACTTATTTCTTTGCTCTAATATTGTAATCACTTACATATAGCAACATTAAATTCACACATAGAAAGTTTCATGTGATTCCAACAACTCCTTTTTGGTGTGCAAACTGGGATTTCTAAAGTTGAACCCTTTAAGCTCTGCTGTAAAACAATGTTCTATGACTAACCTTTATCAAGTTTATAACAGTGAATTAATCTGTACATTATCTATTGTTAGATTGTATTGTTGTATGTACAGAAAATTAATGTTTATACTAGAAATGTACATTTTTATTTTTTTAGAATTTCACAAAAATATACCAGAGTGCACCACAGTATTTTCAGAAAATGATACTACATGGGTTCAGGTAATTTATGCATAGTCTATTTATAAGTAGTAACATAGTAGTCGTAGTAGTAGTAGTAGTAGTAGTAGTAGTAGTAGTAGTAGTAGTAAAATAGTACAACTTGCAGCAGTACTGAATTATTTCTATTTTTGCAATTCCTTAATATGTCTGTAAAACAGTTCTAAACCTGGATCAAATGGACATTTTCGGTTCAACAGTGCAAACAAGCAAGCAGAAGTCACATGTGCCTACAAAGGCCATATCTGCCACTACAGAGGCCATATCAGCCTCTGAAGCTCATATTATTAGTCCATCATATAAGCTGCTGATTTGAACTTTGTAGTCACTGGTATAATTTTTGCTCACCGGCTGTTATGAGTTTTGCAGTGGCTAATATAACATGAATACAACATGATATGCCCTTTGTAGGGGCTATGAGCTTTGTAGAGGTTGCACATATGACCTCTCTACATAGAACCCCCCACCCTTAAGTCAGTGATGCTGTGATATGTCAGTCTTACTAGATGGGCAAAGATATTTTTATTTTATTTTTTTTAATTAACAAGCAGCAAGAAACAATTTAGCAAGTTGTTTGAGGTTGAAAGATGTGCAGCCAGATAAGAGAATAATTGTGGAATATTTTAGCTGTTTGCTCATTTCTGAGATTGTTGCTCATTTCCCCCTAGAGCAATTATAACTGATGATGATTGGCAGATTTCAGATTAGTCGAGGGGATATGGTGGTGACCAACTATAAGGTTGAAAGATCCGATAAATGGAAAACAAACTATTCGTCGCTCACCATTTAACCCTTTAAGGACCTGCGCCGTACATGTACGGCGCTGGTGGATGTGACTTAAGCACCAGCGCCGTACATGTACGGCGGGCTTATTGGGCGGGAGCATACGCCAGCATCGGTGAAAACCCAGCGGCATGTAGAGGGTTTGCGGAAGGTACGGGTGCCTTCTGCATCTCTATCGGGTCCCCGTGCTGCAGTGACAGGGACCCGATGGCAGAGAAGGCAAGCCCGATGCCTTCCATTGTCGTCAGGGCTTGCCTTCTACGGAAGCTTGTGAGATCCAGCCCCTTAGGCTGGGTCCTACAGGTAGGCTGTCAGCACAAAAGCTGACAGTCAATGCATTATAATACAGGATGTATTGTAATGCATTGCAGAGGGGATCAGAACCCAGAAGTGGAAGTCCCAGAGTGGGACAAAAATAAAAAGTTTTAAAAAAAAGTTAAAAAAAAGTGTTTTTCATAATAACAAAAATAAAGTTTCAAGTAAAAAAAAAAAACTTTTCCAAAATAAAACACATAAAATTGTATTGATATCACATGATCCACCCCCTCACCTGAATGCTGTAGAAAAAATAAAATAAAAGCTGTGCTAACACAACAATTTTTTTGTCACCTTACATCACAAAAAGTGCAACATCAAGATTTCAAAAAGGTGTATGACCCCCAAAATAGTACCAATAAAACCGTCACCTCATATCGCAAAAAATAAGCCCCTACATAAAACAATCGGGCAAAAAAAAAAAATAGCATATCATAAAAGTCCTTTTTTTGTGCGAACGGTGGCAGGCAGGTAAATATGAGTCATACAGTTATGTTCTGCTGACATTAGCCCATCTAAAATGGGGCCATTTATGGGTGGTTTCTATTATGTAAGCCCCACAAAGTTACTTCAGACCTGAACTGATCCTTAAAGAGTGGGTTTGGGAAATGTAAAGCAATAACTAGCTATTATATGAGGTATCACTACCTGTTTTAAAAGCAGAGAAATTGAAATTTGAAAAGTTGCAAATTTTTCTAATTTTTTGGGTAATTTAAAATATTGACTGAAATTTACCACTATCTTGAAGTACAATGTGTCACGAGAAAACAATCTTATAATGGCTTGGATAATTAAAGCGTTCCAAAGTTATTACCACATAAAGTGATTAATGTCAAATTTCTGAAAAACGGCCTTGTCCTTAAGGTGAAATATGGCAGGGTCCTGAAGGCGTTAAGCTCTTCACTCTATTACACACAAAATTCATACGTTAAATGCTTCACCCGATACACCCAGATGGGAAATCCCTGTACACATAGAAACATAGAATGTGTTGGCAGATAAGAACCATTTGGCCCATCTAGTCTGCCCAATATACTGAATACTATGAATAGCCCCTGGCCCTATCTTATATGAAGGATGGCCTTATGCCTATCCCATGCATGCTTAAACTCCTTCACTGTATTTGCAGCTACCACTTCTGCAGGAAGGCTATTCCATGCATCCACTACTCTCTCAGTAAAGTAATACTTCCTGAAATTACTTTTAAACCTTTGCTCCTATAATTTCAAACTATGTCCTCTTGTAGCAATTTTTCCTTCTTTTAAATATTCTCTCCTCTTTTACCTTGTTGATTCCCTTTATGTATTTAAAAGTTTCTATCATATCCCCTCTGTCTCGTCTTTCTTCCAAGCTATACATATTAATCTTTCCTGGTAAGTTTTATCCTGCAATCCATGTACTAGTTTAGTAGCTCTTCTCTGAACTCTCTCCAAAGTATCGATATCCTTCTGGAGATATGGTCTCCAGTACTGCGCACAATACTCCAAATGAGGTCTCACTAGTGCTCTGTAGAGCGGCATGAGCACCTCCCTCTTTCTACTGGTGATGCCTCTCCCTATACACCCAAGCATTCTGCTAGCATTTCCTGCTGCTCTATGACATTGTCTGCCTACCTATAGAAACATACACACACAAACACACTCTATGGTGATCACAAACTCCCAATCATTGGTCCACATCGCCAAGTCTTCCCTCCTCCACTCCAAGACAATGATGATTTGTGAGAAATGACAGATAAAATACACATGACAACAACCACTACCCGTCTGCGAGCCCCTGGGGGTCTATAGTGCAGCAAACACATTCCTATGTTGTATCACACACAGTCATAGAGTCGGATTGATATTCTGGTTGCAGTTGTCAGAAAATCATAAAATCATAAAATAGGATTCTACTTGCATATTTTTTTCAGCTAAATAATACCCGAAGCCTAAAAAGACAGGAACGTGTTCCAATCTAGCATTGACTAATAGGATCAATATTATATGCAGATTCATTTTATATTTTTATGACCTTATGACCATTGATTTTTTGGGGGACTGAATTGTGTCTTCTCTTGTAGTTCATCCACCCCTCTTTTTGCCATTTTGTTTCACAGTAACGGAAGCATCATTGTCAATACTTCTGGAATCTATAGCTACCCAAACAACCAGACAGGAATTGACTACATGAACAATAATTTGACTGATGACGTCAAAAATGCATTTTTCACCAGTAATGACATCTCAGCTGAAAACGTGAGCGTATCTTCTGTGTCTTCTCCTATAATAAGTAAGCTTTTGTTTCTAAAAATATTTTTCATCAATTGTAAACTATATTTGATGTGTTGCCGTGTGGACATTGTTGGCATATTGCTAGGATGTAGACAAAATAAAGTCCAGAGGCTCAAGATCCTACAATTGGAGCTTTAGGCTAGTTTCACACTACTGGAGTTCATTGTATGGTGCACAGCCAGATATTCCCTTTCCCAACAGGAGCCCATTGATGATAAAGGGATCAGGTGGGGATCTGGCGCTTTCGGGCATTAGCGCTGGGATTTGGCAAGCACAATTTTTTGTCTGGCCAGATCCCGGTACTAATCCTGCAAACAGGTTGGATCCCTTCCCCTGGGTCCCAATATAGTCAATGGGGCCTGGCGGTGCTCTGGTGCTTTCTGGCTATGCCAGATGTGATGAACTCTGGCAGGCTGTTCCTCTGCTGGGACAGCCTGCCAGATAATTTTGACGCTAGTGTGAAACTAGCCTTATTCAGACATAAATCCATATAGAAAAAATTAGCTGCAGACAGTCCAAAAAACGCCTACACATAGCTATGCTATGGATAGGGACACGGCGTGTCAGAACGCATGAGCGTTTCTTGGACTGTCTGCAGCTACTTGTCCTATCCTTGCCCGATAATAATAGTTCATGTTCTATTCTTTTGCAGAACGGAAACTAAATGCACACGGAGTAACTTTCGTTTTTTTGCAGACCCATTGAAATGAATGGTTCCGCATGCGGTCTGCAAAAAAAAGGATGGTTAGGGATGCGACTGCTTTAACCTCTACCATATGGTAGAAAGACATGGCAGCAGAGTTAGGAAAACCCAGTGCCACTTCATACCCTGTTGGAGACTACAAGGTCTGTCCATTATATTGAATGGCCCACAATGAGGCTGCTCAAATAAAATCAAGAAGAGTGTGGTGCGGTGCCATGCCACTTTCCTAGTTCTGCTACCACTTCTTTCTAGTGATTGGCAGTGGGTACATTGGTCGGATTTCCCTGATCAGATATGGTGGCATTATTCTAGTGTTAAGTAGCATGCTGTTTTATTCTTTCCAGTAACAATAAGGAAACTTACAGTATTACAAGTCAATGAGGTTTATAGAGATAACTCGGAATATTCTATTTTCCAAGGGCAGGAAGTTCCTATTACAGTCGTATTCCATGCCTATAAGACAATGAAAGCTAGAATGATGAAATACAGATCAATATTTCAGCCGCAACAGAAAATGTTACCATATGCGAAAGCATTTACCTAGGACTATGGAATACATTTGATCATAAATTCGAATTCTACTCAAACTGTGATATGAACATACATCTACAACAATAAGTTTACTCTTTATTTTGTATATTTTAGGTGTAGCTCAACTGAAAGCTTATATGACATGCAGCTTGAACTTCACTAATTACAACATAACCTGTAATGAGTCCTGTCAGTGCTATGGACCATGTGCTCAGAATAATACTTACTGTTCCAATAATGGGACTTGCTACAATGCTGAAACTGGACCAGTGTGCATGTGAGTTATTCATAGAGAAATATTAGCCTATATGTTTTTTGCTGACAGACAATGCACTAGGGAAACCATAGGTGGCACATTTGCCAAAGACAGTGTTGCACCTACCTTAAGGTCAGGGAATGCAATGTCCACTGGGGCTGTATTGGGAGAAAGCCAGAAATTAAGGGGGTCATTTATTAAGAATGGCGATTTAGACCCTTAATAACCCCTGTAGCTGACGGTGGATCTTCCGCAGTTATGTAGAGGCGCCAGCCTCTACAAAACTTTGGCATATCCAGCGTCTGTCTAAATGTAAGCGAGCTTCCTTGCTGACTTACATTTAGACCATTTTCTACACCTAAAACACCCTACCCACCCTACTTTTTTTAGACCTGGCGTGAGAAGAGAAAAGTTGCAGATTGCAGAGCAAATAACCTTCAAGCCGCAATCTATGCCAGAAATATGCCGACTATAGGCGTATTTCTGGATAGTAAATGACCCCCTATGTATTTCTACAGCTTGAGACTGTTATAGAGGCTACCTATGGCTGCCTCATTGCATATAAACATATATAGCTTTCACTGAGATTAATACTAGCCATACGAATCCATATGCCGATAATTACCACTGATGAAGGATGCATCTAGCCAGAATTTGTATATTTTATTGAGCCAAAAAACAGCTTCCGAAGGACAGTACCAGAATCCGTAAAACGTAAACAGAATCTGTACTTCTTTTCTCTTGAAATATCCCTCTTTCTATTCTGACTTGATAAATATTTTGATATTAATAATTTTATATTACTATAGAAAGTAGTTGTTTGGAATCTAACTACATATTATTTTATTTCATAATATAATATACTTTGGTTTTCCAACTGCAAAACAAATATTAATGAGGGACAGGAGAGCATTTAAATGAAAGAAAAAGGGTACTCACCTACTTCAAGGATGAGGCTCTGTCTACACTCTGTGGCCTTGTGCCGCTTCGGAATAAACCACCTCTGAGGCCAGGGAATAGCTACACTGGGGACCAGAGGAGAGACTGGAGCCTCACCAAATGAAAGAAGCAGCGTTCAGTTGGTGAATGGCCTTATTCTTTCATTTACACAGTCTCTGCACTGACAACCACATTTGCAGGCAATTGTTACAGGAATCTATTTATTACAGTCTATAGGTTGATTCACAAATAACTTACATAACAAATGTTAATAATGATGTGGTTAATAATCTGGTTAAGGCCTCATGCACACGAACGTTTTTTTTCACGGTCCGCAAAAACAGGGTCCGTAGGTCCGTGATCCGTGACCGTTTTTTCGTCCGTGGGTCTTCCTTGATTTTTGGCGGATCCACGGACATGAAAAAAAAAGTCATTTTGGTGTCCGCCTGGCCGTGCGGAGCCAAACGGATCCGTCCTGAATTACAATGCAAGTCAATGGGGACGGATCCGTTTGACGTTGACACAATATGGTGCCATTTCAAACGGATCCGTCCCCATTGACTTTCAATGTAAAGTCCGGAGTCCCTTTTATACCATCAGATCGGAGTTTTCTCCAATCCGATGGTATATTTTAACTTGAAGCGTCCCCATCACCATGGGAACGCCTCTATGTTAGAATATACTGTCGGATATGAGTTAGATCGTGAAACCTCATTTCCGACAGTATATTCTAACACAGAGGCGTTCCCATGGTGATGGGGACGCTTCTAGTTAGAATATACTACAAACTGTGTACAAACTGTGTACATGACTGCCCCCTGCTGCCTAGCAGCATCCGATCTCTTACAGGGGGCCGTGATCAGCACAATTAACCCCTCAGGTGCCGCACCTGAAGGGGTTAATTGTACTATCATATCCCCCTGTAAGAGATCAGGGCTGCCAGGCAGCAGGGGCAGACCCCCCCCCCCCCCCTCCCCAGTTTGAATATCATTGGTGGCCAGTGCGCCCCCCCCCCCCCTTCCTCCCTCTATTGTAATAATTCGTTGGTGGCACAGTGTGCCCCCCCCTTCCTCCCTCTATTGTAATAATTCGTTGGTGGCACAGTGTGCCCCCCCCCTTCCTCCCTCTATTGTAATAATTCGTTGGTGGCACAGTGTGCGCCCCCCCCCCCTTCCTCCCTCTATTGTAATAAATCGTTGGTGGCAATTATTGGCCCCCCTCCCTCTATAGCATTAACAACATTGGTGGCCAGTGTGCGGCCTCCCATCTTGCGCCCCCCCCCCCCCGATCATTGGTGGCAGCGGGTTACTAGCAATAGTACAAGATTCATACTTACCTGGGAGCTGTGATGTTCGTGTCCGGTCGGGAGCTCCTCCTACTGGTAAGTGACGGTTCATTTAGCAATGCGCCGCACAGACCTGTCACTGTCACTTACCAGTAGGTGGAGCTCCCGGCCGGACAAGAACATCGCAGCAGCAGGTAAGTATGACTCTTCAACTATTGTACTATTGCTAAGTAACCATGGCAACGAGGACTGTAGTAGCGTCCTGGTTGCCATGGTTACCGATCGGAGCCCCAGCGATTAAACTGGGACTCCGATCGGAACTCCGCTGCCACCAATGATGGGGGGGGGGGGGGGAGATGGGAGGCCGCACACTGGCCACCAACGTTGTTAATGCTATAGAGGGAGGGGGGGGGAAGCAATGGGGGGCGCACACTGTGCCACCAACGATTTATTACAATAGAGGGAGGAAGGGGGGGGGGGGCGCACACTGTGCCACCAACGATTTATTACAATAGAGGGAGGAAGGGGGGGGGGGCGCACACTGTGCCACCAACGAATTATTACAATAGAGGGAGGAAGGGGGGGGCACACTGTGCCACCAACGAATTATTACAATAGAGGGAGGGGGGGGGGCCGCACTGGCCACCAATGATATTCAAACTGGGGAGGGGGGGGAGGGTCTGCCCCCTGCTGCCTGGCAGCCCTGATCTCTTACAGGGGGATATGATAGTACAATTAACCCTTTCAGGTGCCGCACCTGAAGGGGTTAATTGTGCTGATCACGGCCCCCTGTAAGAGATCGGGTGCTGCCAGGCAGCAGGGGGCAGTCTTGTACACAGTTTGTAGTGTATTCTAACTAGAAGCGTCCCCATCACCATGGGAACGCTTCTGTGTTAGAATATACTGTCGGTTCAGAGTTTTCACGAAGTGAAAACTCAGCTTTGAAAAAGCTTTATGCAGACGGATCTTCGGATCCGTCTGTATAAAAACTAAACTACGGCCACGGATCACGGACACGGATGCCAATCTTGTGTGCATCCGTGTTCTTTCACGGACCCATTGACTTGAATGGGTCCGTGAACCGTTGGCCGTGAAAAAAATAGGACAGGTCATATTTTTTTCACGGCCAGGAAACACGGCTCACGGATGCGGCTGCCAAACGGTGCATTTTCCGTTGTTTCCACGGACCCATTGAAAGTCAATGGGTCCGCGAAAAAAAACGGAAAACGGCACAACGGCCACGGATGCACACAACGGTCGTGTGCATGAGGCCTAAGGCCTCATGCACACGACCGTTGTGTGCACCCGTGGCCGTTGTGCCGTTTTCCGTTTTTTTTCGCGGACCCATTGACTTTCAATGGGTCCGTGGAAAAATCGGAAAATGCACCGTTTTGCAGCCGCATCCGTGATCCGTGTTTCCTGGCCGTGAAAAAAATATGACCTGTCCTATTTTTTTCACGGCCAACGGTTCACGGACCCATTCAAGTCAATGGGTCCGTGAAAGAACACGGATGCACACAAGATTGGCATCCGTGTCCGTGATCCGTGGCCGTAGGTTAGTTTTTATACAGACGGATCCGAAGATCCGTCTGCATAAAGCTTTTTCAAAGCTGAGTTTTCACTTCGTGAAAACTCAGAACCGACAGTATATTCTAACACAGAAGCGTTCCCATGGTGATGGGGACGCTTCTAGTTAGAATACACTACAAACTGTGTACAAGACTGCCCCCTGCTGCCTGGCAGCACCCGATCTCTTACAGGGGGCCGTGATCAGCACAATTAACCCCTTCAGGTGCGGCACCTGAAAGGGTTAATTGTACTATCATATCCCCCTGTAAGAGATCAGGGCTGCCAGGCAGCAGGGGGCAGACCCCCCCCCCCTCCCCAGTTTGAATATCATTGGTGGCCAGTGCGGCACCCCCCCCCTCCCTCTATTGTAATAATTCGTTGGTGGCACAGTGTGCGCCCCCCCCCCCCTTCCTCCCTCTATTGTAATAAATCGTTGGTGGCACAGTGTGCGCCCCCCATTGCCCCCCCCCCCCCCCTCTATAGCATTAACAACGTTGGTGGCCAGTGTGCAGCCTCCCATCTCCCCCCCCCCTCCCCCCCATCATCATTGGTGGCAGCGGAGTTCTGATCGGAGTCCCAGTTTAATCGCTGGGGCTCCGATCGGTAACCATGGCAACCAGGACGCTACTACAGTCCTCGTTGCCATGGTTACTTAGCAATAGTACAATAGTAGAAGATTAATACTTACCTGCTGCTGCGATGTTCGTGTCCGGCCGGGAGCTCCACCTACTGGTAAGTGACAGTGACAGGTCTGTGCGGCGCATTGCTAAATGAACCGTCACTTACCAGTAGGAGGAGCTCCCGGCCGGACACGAACATCACAGCTCCCAGGTAAGTATGAATCTTGTACTATTGCTAGTAACCCGCTGCCACCAATGATCGGGGGGGGGGGGGGGGGGCGCAAGATGGGAGGCCGCACACTGGCCACCAATGTTGTTAATGCTATAGAGGGAGGGGGGCCAATGATTGCCACCAACGATTTATTACAATAGAGGGAGGAAGGGGGGGGGGGAGGCGGGGGGGGGGGCCACACTGTGCCACCAACGAATTATTACAATAGAGGGAGGAAGGGGGGGGGGCGCACACTGTGCCACCAACGATTTATTACAATGGAGGAAGGGGGGGGGGCCGCACTGGCCACCAATGATATTCAAACTGGGGAGGGGGGGGGGGGGGTCTGCCCCCTGCTGCCTGGCAGCCCTGATCTCTTACAGGGGGATATGATAGTACAATTAACCCCTTCAGGTGCGGCACCTGAGGGGTTAATTGTGCTGATCACGGCCCCCTGTAAGAGATCGGATGCTGCTAGGCAGCAGGGGGCAGTCATGTACACAGTTTGTAGTATATTCTAACTAGAAGCGTCCCCATCACCATGGGAACGCCTCTGTGTTAGAATATACTGTCGGAAATGAGGTTTCACGATCTAACTCATATCCGACAGTATATTCTAACATAGAGGCGTTCCCATGGTGATGGGGACGCTTCAAGTTAAAATATACCATCGGATTGGAGAAAACTCCGATCTGATGGTATAAAAGGGACTCCGGACTTTACATTGAAAGTCAATGGGGACGGATCCGTTTGAAATGGCACCATATTGTGTCAACGTCAAACGGATCCGTCCCCATTGACTTGCATTGTAATTCAGGACGGATCCGTTTGGCTCCGCACGGCCAGGCGGACACCAAAATGACTTTTTTTTCATGACCGTGGATCCGCCAAAAATCAAGGAAGACCCACGGACGAAAAAACGGTCACGGATCACGGACCTACGGACCCTGTTTTTGCGGACCGTGAAAAAAAACGTTCGTGTGCATGAGGCCTTATACACATACAGTTAAAGTGGTTATCCAAACTATAGAGCATGCCCCCCAATGCCAGGGCCCCTCATATAGATTATACTTATCCTGCTCCCCGGCACCTGCATAGCTCCTGGTCCCCGCACGGCCGCCGCTGCATCTCATCCAGCGACCGGGGGGTTGGGTTGTTTTGAGCGCAGAAAATTTCAGGCAGCAACGGGGACAAGCCTCCCTAGCATCGCGGGGTAAGTATCATCTATATGGGGGGCCCGGGCACTATGGAGCATGTTTTTTAGTTTGGATAACCCCTTTAAAACAGCTATGCAAAGTGGTTGTCACCAGGATCAACCCTAATAAACCAGACATACTGCCGATTAAAATAATACCTTTCTTTTGTCTGTATGCTAAAAAGACGACGAGAAATGTTTTTTTTATTTATAAGCAAATTAAACGTTTAAACACCAGGAGGCGGGGCTGAATCCTTTGAACACTGATTGACAGGGCTAGACATCAGCAAGCTGAGGGCAGAACTGTGTCGTATATATATTATATACACTATGCACTATAGCTTCACCACATTGCAATATGCTCAGGAAGCTAATATACATATTACTGCTTTATTCCCACACAATATATGATTATAAAGACACCATTAATATGTGTTAGCTTTTAAGCATAGAAAAAACATGCATCTCTGTGTGGTAATGCTATAGCTTAGTGATAAGTGCATGTTTTGCATATAGAAATCCCAGGTTTGAATCCTGGGGGAGACTTCCAGTTTTTTTTTCTTCAAATATTTTTTTTCTTCCACATTTAGCTCATAATAAACGTCTATGGAGGTCATTTATTATTGTAAGTATGCCACTTTTTGGCGTACTTCTGTTGCAGATTTGGTCGCAATGGGATTTGCAGCCAAATAAGCAACTTTTCCCCGCTCATGCCACTTTTCCGAAGTGGCGTTAAAAGGGGACGTGGCGTGGACGGGGAAGAGGGCATGCCAGTCAGCCCGTCTTATTTACCATTTTGCATGCCAGTTTATGGCGTCGAAAATGGTCTTAACCACCTCCGGACCGCCTAACGCAGGATCGCGTTCCGGAGGTGGCAGCCCTGCGCAGAGTCACGCATATATGCGTCATCTCGCGAGACGCGAGATTTCCTGTGAACGCGCGCACACAGGCGCGCGCGCTCACAGGAATGGAAGGTAAGAGAGTTGATCTCCAGCCTGCCAGCGGCGATCGTTCGCTGGCAGGCTGGAGATGTGGTTTTTTTTAACCCCTAACAGGTATATTAGACGCTGTTTTGATAACAGCGTCTAATATACCTGCTACCTGGTCCTCTGGTGGTCCCCTTTGTTTGGATCGACCACCAGAGGACACAGGTAGCTCAGTAAAGTAGCACCAAGCACCACTACACTACACTACACCCCCCCCCCGTCACTTCTTAACCCCTTATTAGCCCCTGATCACCCCTGATCACCACATATAGACTCCCTGATCACCCCCCTGTCATTGATTACCCCCCTGTCATTGATCAACCCCCTGTAAAGCTCCATTCAGACGTCCGCATGATTTTTACGGATCCACTGATAGATGGATCAGATCCGCAAAACGCATCTGGACGTCTGAATGAAGCCTTACACGGGCGTGATCAATGACTGTGGTGATCACCCCATATAGACTCCCTGATCACCCCCCTGTCATTGATTACCCCCCTGTCATTGATTACCCCCCTGTAAAGCTCCATTCAGATGTCCGCATGATTTTTACGGATGCACTGATAGATGGATCGGATCCGCAAAACGCATCCGGACGTCTGAATGAAGCCTTACAGGGGCATGATCAATGACTGTGGTTATCACCCCATATAGACTCCCTGATCATCCCCCTGTCATTGATTACCCCCCTGTAAAGCTCCATTCAGATGTCCGCATGATTTTTACGGATGCACTGATAGATGGATCGGATCCGCAAAACGCATCCAGACGTCTGAATGAAGCCTTACAGGGGCATGATCAATGACTGTGGTTATCACCCCATATAGACTCCGTGATCACCCCCCTGTCATTGATCAACCCCCCTGTCATTGATTACCCCCCTGTAAAGCTCCATTCAGATGTCCGCATGATTTTTACGGATGCACTGATAGATGGATCGGATCCGCAAAACGCATCCGGACGTCTGAATGAAGCCTTACAGGGGCATGATCAATGACTGTGGTTATCACCCCATATAGACTCCCTGATCACCCCCCTGTCATTGATTACCCCCCTGTAAAGCTCCATTCAGATGTCCGCATGATTTTTACGGATGCACTGATAGATGGATCGGATCCGCAAAACGCATCCGGACGTCTGAATGAAGCCTTACAGAAGCATGATCAATGACTGTGGTTATCACCCCATATAGACTCCCTGATCACCCCCCTGTCATTGATTACCCCCCTGTAAAGCTCCATTCAGATGTCCGCATGATTTTTACGGATGCACTGATAGATGGATCGGATCCGCAAAACGCATCCGGACGTCTGAATGAAGCCTTACAGGGGCATGATCAATGACTGTGGTTATCACCCCATATAGACTCCCTAATCACCCCCCTGTCATTGATCACCCCCCCTGTCATTGATTACCCCCCTGTAAAGCTCCATTCAGATGTCCGCATGATTTTTACGGATGCACTGATAGATGGATCGGATCCGCAAAACGCATCCGGACGTCTGAATGAAGCCTTACAGGGGCATGATCAATGACTGTGGTTATCACCCCATATAGACTCCCTGATCACCCCCCTGTCATTGATCACCCCCCCTGTCATTGATTACCCCCCTGTAAAGCTCCATTCAGATGTCCGCATGATTTTTACGGATGCACTGATAGATGGATCGGATCCGCAAAACGCATCCAGACGTCTGAATGAAGCCTTACAGGGGCATGATCAATGACTGTGGTTATCACCCCATATAGACTCCCTGATCACCCCCCTGTCATTGATCAACCCCCCTGTCATTGATTACCCCCCTGTAAAGCTCCATTCAGATGTCCGCATGATTTTTACGGATGCACTGATAGATGGATCGGATCCGCAAAACGCATCCGGACGTCTGAATGAAGCCTTACAGGGGCATGATCAATGACTGTGGTTATCACCCCATATAGACTCCCTGATCACCCCCCTGTCATTGATTACCCCCCTGTAAAGCTCCATTCAGATGTCCGCATGATTTTTACGGATGCACTGATAGATGGATCGGATCCGCAAAACGCATCCGGACGTCTGAATGAAGCCTTACAGAAGCATGATCAATGACTGTGGTTATCACCCCATATAGACTCCCTGATCACCCCCCTGTCATTGATTACCCCCCTGTAAAGCTCCATTCAGATGTCCGCATGATTTTTACGGATGCACTGATAGATGGATCGGATCCGCAAAACGCATCCGGACGTCTGAATGAAGCCTTACAGGGGCATGATCAATGACTGTGGTTATCACGCCATATAGACTCCCTAATCACCCCCCTGTCATTGATCACCCCCCCTGTCATTGATTACCCCCCTGTAAAGCTCCATTCAGATGTCCGCATGATTTTTATGGATGCACTGATAGATGGATCGGATCCGCAAAACGCATCCGGACGTCTGAATGAAGCCTTACAGGGGCATGATCAATGACTGTGGTTATCACCCCATATAGACTCCCTGATCACCCCCCTGTCATTGATCACCCCCCCTGTCATTGATTACCCCCCTGTAAAGCTCCATTCAGATGTCCGCATGATTTTTACGGATGCACTGATAGATGGATCGGATCCGCAAAACGCATCCGGACGTCTGAATGAAGCCTTACAGGGGCATGATCAATGACTGTGGTTATCACCCCATATAGACTCCCTGATCACCCCCCTGTCATTGATTACCCCCCTGTAAAGCTCCATTCAGATGTCCGCATGATTTTTACGGATGCACTGATAGATGGATCGGATCCGCAAAACGCATCCGGACGTCTGAATGAAGCCTTACAGGGGCATGATCAATGACTGTGGTTATCACCCCATATAGACTCCCTGATCACCCCCCTGTCATTGATTACCCCCCTGTAAAGCTCCATTCAGATGTCCGCATGATTTTTACGGATGCACTGATAGATGGATCGTATCCGCAAAACGCATACGGACGTCTGAATGAAGCCTTACAGGGGCATGATCAATGACTGTGGTTATCACCCCATATAGACTCCCTGATCACCCCCCTGTCATTGATCAACCCCCCTGTCATTGATTACCCCCCTGTAAAGCTCCATTCAGATGTCCGCATGATTTTTACGGATGCACTGATAGATGGATCGGATCCGCAAAACGCATCCGGACGTCTGAATGAAGCCTTACAGGGGCATGATCAATGACTGTGGTTATCACCCCATATAGACTCCCTGATCACCCCCCTGTCATTGATTACCCCCCTGTAAAGCTCCATTCAGATGTCCGCATGATTTTTACGGATGCACTGATAGATGGATCGGATCCGCAAAACGCATCCGGACGTCTGAATGAAGCCTTACAGAAGCATGATCAATGACTGTGGTTATCACCCCATATAGACTCCCTGATCACCCCCCTGTCATTGATTACCCCCCTGTAAAGCTCCATTCAGATGTCCGCATGATTTTTACGGATGCACTGATAGATGGATCGGATCCGCAAAACGCATCCGGACGTCTGAATGAAGCCTTACAGGGGCATGATCAATGACTGTGGTTATCACCCCATATAGACTCCCTAATCACCCCCCTGTCATTGATCACCCCCCCTGTCATTGATTACCCCCCTGTAAAGCTCCATTCAGATGTCCGCATGATTTTTACGGATGCACTGATAGATGGATCGGATCCGCAAAACGCATCCAGACGTCTGAATGAAGCCTTACAGGGGCATGATCAATGACTGTGGTTATCACCCCATATAGACTCCCTGATCACCCCCCTGTCATTGATCAACCCCCCTGTCATTGATTACCCCCCTGTAAAGCTCCATTCAGATGTCCGCATGATTTTTACGGATGCACTGATAGATGGATCGGATCCGCAAAACGCATCCGGACGTCTGAATGAAGCCTTACAGGGGCATGATCAATGACTGTGGTTATCACCCCATATAGACTCCCTGATCACCCCCCTGTCATTGATTACCCCCCTGTAAAGCTCCATTCAGATGTCCGCATGATTTTTACGGATGCACTGATAGATGGATCGGATCCGCAAAACGCATCCGGACGTCTGAATGAAGCCTTACAGAAGCATGATCAATGACTGTGGTTATCACCCCATATAGACTCCCTGATCACCCCCCTGTCATTGATTACCCCCCTGTAAAGCTCCATTCAGATGTCCGCATGATTTTTACGGATGCACTGATAGATGGATCGGATCCGCAAAACGCATCCGGACGTCTGAATGAAGCCTTACAGGGGCATGATCAATGACTGTGGTTATCACCCCATATAGACTCCCTGATCACCCCCCTGTCATTGATTACCCCCCTGTAAAGCTCCATTCAGATGTCCGCATGATTTTTACGGATGCACTGATAGATGGATCGTATCCGCAAAACGCATACGGACGTCTGAATGAAGCCTTACAGGGGCATGATCAATGACTGTGGTTATCACCCCATATAGACTCCCTGATCACCCCCCTGTCATTGATCAACCCCCCTGTCATTGATTACCCCCCTGTAAAGCTCCATTCAGATGTCCGCATGATTTTTACGGATGCACTGATAGATGGATCGGATCCGCAAAACGCATCCGGACGTCTGAATGAAGCCTTACAGGGGCATGATCAATGACTGTGGTTATCACCCCATATAGACTCCCTGATCACCCCCCTGTCATTGATTACCCCCCTGTAAAGCTCCATCCTGATCACCCCCCTGTCATTGATTACCCCCCTGTGAAGCTCCATTCAGATGTCCGCATGATTTTTACGGATGCACTGATAGATGGATCGGATCCGCAAAACGCATACGGACGTCTGAATGAAGCCTTACAGGGGCATGATCAATGACTGTGGTTATCACCCCATATAGACTCCCTGATCACCCCCCTGTCATTGATTACCCCCCTGTAAAGCTCCATTCAGATGTCCGCATGATTTTTACGGATGCACTGATAGATGGATCGGATCCGCAAAACGCATCCGGACGTCTGAATGAAGCCTTACAGGGGCATGATCAATGACTGTGGTTATCACCCCATATAGACTCCCTGATCACCCCCCTGTCATTGATCACCCCCCCTGTCATTGATTACCCCCCTGTAAAGCTCCATTCAGATGTCCGCATGATTTTTACGGATGCACTGATAGATGGATCGTATCCGCAAAACGCATACGGACGTCTGAATGAAGCCTTACACGGGCGTGATCAATGACCGTGGTTATCACCCCATATAGACTCCCTGATCACCCCCCTGTCATTGATCACCCCCCTGTCATTGATCACCCCCCCTGTCATTGATCACCCTCTGTAAGGCTCCATTCAGACATTTTTTTGGCCCAAGTTAGCGGAATTATTATTTTTTTTTCTTACAAAGTCTCATATTCCACTAACTTGTGTCAAAAAATAAAATCTCACATGAACTCACCATACCCCTCACGGAATCCAAATGCGTAAAATTTTTTAGACATTTATATTCCAGACTTCTTCTCACGCTTTAGGGCCCCTAGAATGCCAGGGCAGTATAAATACCCCACATGTGACCCCATTTCGGAAAGAAGACACCCCAAGGTATTCCGTGAGGGGCATATTGAGTCCATGAAAGATTGAAATTTTTGTCCCAAGTTAGCGGAACGGGAGACTTTGTGAGAAAAAAATTAAAAATATCAATTTCTGCTAACTTGTGCCAAAAAAAAAAAATTTCTATGAACTCGCCATGCCACTCATTGAATACCTTGGGGTGTCTTCTTTCCAAAATGGGGTCACATGTGGGGTATTTATACTGCCCTGGCATTCTAGGGGCCCCAAAGCGTGAGAAGAAGTCTGGTATCCAAATGTCTAAAAATGCCCCCCTAAAAGGAATTTGGGCACCTTTGCGCACCTAGGCTGCAAAAAAGTGTCACACATCTGGTATCGCCGTACTCAGGAGAAGTTGGGGAATGTGTTTTGGGGTGTCATTTTACATATACCCATGCTGGGTGAGATAAATATCTTGGTCAAATGCCAACTTTGTATAAAAAAATGGGAAAAGTTGTCTTTTGCCAAGATATTTCTCTCACCCAGCAAGGGTATATGTAAAATGACACCCCAAAACACATTCCCCAACTTCTCCTGAATACGGAGATACCACATGTGTGACACTTTTTTGCAGCCTAGGTGGGCAAAGGGGCCCATATTCCAAAGAGCACCTTTAGGATTTCACAGGTCATTTACCTACTTACCACACATTAGGGCCCCTGGAAAATGCCAGGGCAGTATAACTACCCCACAAGTGACCCCATTTTGGAAAGAAGACACCCCAAGGTATTCCGTGAGGGGCATGGCGAGTTCCTAGAATTTTTTATTTTTTGTCACAAGTTAGTGGAAAATGCTGATTTTTTTTTATTTTATTTTTTTTCATACAAAGTCTCATATTCCACTAACTTGTGACAAAAAATAAAAACTTCCATGAACTCACTATGCCCATCAGCGAATACCTTGGGGTCTCTTCTTTCCAAAATGGGGTCACTTGTGGGGTAGTTATACTGCCCTGGCATTCTAGGGGCCCAAATGTGTGGTAAGGAGTTTGAAATCAAATTCTGTAAAAAATGACCTGTGAAATCCGAAAGGTGCTCTTTGGAATATGGGCCCCTTTGCCCACCTAGGCTGCAAAAAAGTGTCACACATCTGGTATCTCCGTACTCAGGAGAAGTTGGGGAATGTGTTTTGGGGTGTCATTTTACATATACCCATGCTGGGTGAGAGAAATATCTTGGCAAAAGACAACTTTTCCCATTTTTTTATACAAAGTTGGCATTTGACCAAGATATTTATCTCACCCAGCATGGGTATATGTAAAAAGACACCCCAAAACACATTCCTCAACTTCTCCTGAATACAGAGATACCAGATGTGTGACACTTTTTTGCAGCCTAGGTGGGCAAAGAGGCCCATATTCCAAAGAGCACCTTTCGGATTTCACAGGTCATTTTTTACAGAATTTGATTTCAAACTCCTTACCACACATTTGGGCCCCTAGAATGCCAGGGCAGTATAACTACCCCACAAGTGACCCAATTTTGAAAAGAAGAGACCCCAAGGTATTCGCTGATGGGCATAGTGAGTTCATGGAAGTTTTTATTTTTTGTCACAAGTTAGTGGAATATGAGACTTTGTATGAAAAAAAAAAAAAAAAAAAATCATCATTTTCCACTAACTTGTGACAAAAAATAAAAAATTCTAAGAACTTGCCATGCCCCTCACGGAATACCTTGGGGTGTCTTCTTTCCAAAATGGGGTCACTTGTGGGGTAGTTATACTGCCCTGGCATTCTAGGGGCCCAAATGTGTGGTAAGGAGTTTGAAATCAAATTCTGTAAAAAATGACCTGTGAAATCCGAAAGGTGCTCTTTGGAATATGGGCCCCTTTGCCCACCTAGGCTGCAAAAAAGTGTCACACATCTGGTATCTCCGTACTCAGGAGAAGTTGGGGAATGTTTTTTGGGGTGTCATTTTACATATACCCATGCTGGGTGAGAGAAATATCTTGGCAAAAGACAACTTTTCCCATTTTTTTTATACAAAGTTGGCATTTGACCAAGATATTTATCTCACCCAGCATGGGTATATGTAAAAAGGCCCCCCCAAAACACATTCCTCAACTTCTCCTGAATACAGAGATACCAGATGTGTGACACTTTTTTGCAGCCTAGGTGGGCAAAGGGGCCCATATTCCAAAGAGCACCTTTCGGATTTCACTCGTCATTTTTTACAGAATTTGATTTCAAACTCCTTACCACACATTTGGGCCCCTAGAATGCCAGGGCAGTATAACTACCCCACAAGTGACCCCATTTTGGAAAGAAGAGACCCCAAGGTATTCGCTGATGGGCATAGTGAGTTCATAGAACTTTTTATTTTTTGTCACAAGTTAGTGGAATATGAGACTTTGTAAGAAAAAAAATTTAAAAAAAATCATCATTTTCCGCTAACTTGTGACAAAAAATAAAAAGTTCTATGAACTCACTATGCCCATCAGCGAATACCTTAGGGTGTGTACTTTCCGAAATGGGGTCATTTGTGGGGTGTTTGTACTGTCTGGGCATTGTAGAACCTCAGGAAACATGACAGGTGCTCAGAAAGTCAGAGCTGCTTCAAAAAGCGGAAATTCACATTTTTGTACCATAGTTTGTAAACGCTATAACTTTTACCCAAACCATTTTTTTTTTTACCCAAACATTTTTTTTTTTTGTCAAAGACATGTAGAACAATAAATTTAGAGCAAAATTTATATATGGATGTAGTTTTTTTTGCAAAATTTTACAACTGAAAGTGAAAAATGTCATTTTTTTGCAAAAAAATCATTAAATTTCGATTAATAACAAAAAAAGTAAAAATGTCAGCAGCAATGAAATACCACCAAATGAAAGCTCTATTAGTGAGAAGAAAAGGAGGTAAAATTCATTTGGGTGGTAAGTTGCATGACCGAGCAATAAATGGTGAAAGTAGTGTAGGTCAGAAGTGTAAAAAGTGGCCTGGTCTTTCAGGGTGTTTAAGCACTGGGGGCTGAAGTGGTTAAACTATGCCAGCAAGGGAGCTGGCATATGTATTTTAAGCCATGTTGCACAGCTGGCGGAACCAAGCGCCAAAATGATGTACAGGCGCAGGCTTTGCCACATCAGCCGCCATAGCAGGAGTATTAAGATTGGCGTATTATATGCCAGTCTTAATAAATGACCCCCTATATATTCTTATCATGTTTCTTTATAATCATAAATTGTGCCTGTGAATAAACCAATAATAGTTTTCAAGTTTCTGAGCAAAAAAAATTCTCATTATATCATTATAGTAAGGACTTTTAATGTTATTATAAGAATATATATTATTTATTATACAAACGCAAAAACACAAATGCAATAGCACTCTGCAACCATCACTCTGCCCTGCCTCTATGCTGGATGTTGAATGAGGCATTGGTGTACATTTTGGCAAAAGCGTAATAAGCCACTCACCACGTCAAGGTCGCCTCTATGAGTGGTCCCTAACACTAGTACCTACCTATTATGGGCCATGATAGCCACACAAAGTCCAGGGAGCGCAGGTACAGCATGCATGCCAGGCACACTCTGCTTTTAACCCCGTCCGGTGCCGTGACAGCTTTCATCGGATCCAGGGATGCAAGTACCAACATGCATGCTGAGCCCACTATATACTTCTCCTGGAGCCAAATGGATACTGGTAGGCACTATAAAAGTAGACTCAGTTTTATACTGACTTTAAAACCAGCCTCCAGGGCAGACTAACTGGTCAGGTGTGCATGACTGCATGAGATCGCCACGCCTCCAATATATAATACAAAGAAAAAATGTGGGGGATTCAGTCAGCACAACTCTGTATGCAGGTGCACATCGCTATGGCGAAATACATATACAAACACAAATGCAATAGCACTCTGCAACCAGCACTCTGCCCTGCCTCTATGCTGGATGTTGACTGAGGCATTGGTGTACATTTTGGCCAAAGCGTAATAAGCCACTCACCACGTCAAGGTCGCCTCTATGAGTGGTCCCTAACACTATATTATTTATTATACTATAGCCTTTTATTATGGGTTAAATGAGAGAGAAAAAAATAACAGAAAAAAAAAGTTTATGTAAGTCTCTCCCAGGATTCAAATCTGGAATCTTCACATGAAAAACCATGCACTCACCACAAAGGTATAGAATAACCACATAAAGATGCATGTTTTTTCCATGCCTATAAGCTAACACATACTGGATTACTGGTGTATTTCTAATCATATATTGTGGCTGTGAATAAAGCAGAAATATGTATATTAGCTTTCTGAGCATATCTCAAAGTGGGGAAGCTAAAATACATAGAGTATATGACATGTAGATGCTAGGACAGAGCTCTGCTCTAAGAATGTCTAGCCCTGTCAATCAAAGACGAGCGAGGAGTGTAGAGAGAACAGGGGGTGCTACAAAGCAGAGGATTCAGTGCCTCCTGGTGCTCAAACTTCTAATTTGCATATGAATAAAAACATTCAGGATTCAGTTCTCAAAGGATTCAGTGCCTCCTGGTGCTCAAACTTCTAATTTGCATGTGAATAAAAACACTGATTTCTCTGCAGCTATTTTTCATACAGACAAAAGAAAGGTATTCTGTTAATCATTATGATAAGCCCTACCAGCCAATGTGTCTGGTTTAATAGGATTGATCCTCGTGACAGAGCCGCTTTAGAGGGGGATTTACATTTTGGTGTATCAATCGTCAGGGTAAATATTTGCTAAATAAAAATATGCAAAATTTATTAAGAAAAATTTGTGCTACAAAAGTTAAATTATATTAAAAGAATATTTTTTTCTACAGCTGTAACAGTCCATACAAAGGTGAAACGTGCAACACTGAAATTTCCACCAGTCCTACTTCAGAAATTGTTAGCACCTCGATACTTTCCACCCTTTCAACTAGACCTTTTTCAGTTGAAGAAACAAGCGAGCCTTCAGACACATCATCATTACATTTCTCAAGCTCAGCTGCTTCAACCACTCTGACTACTGAAAACGTCTCTTCCACCGTTACAGACCATGCTTCGACTCTTATGTCACAGGCATCAACACAGCTACCATCAGTACCAACAGAGACATCACCATCACAAGAACCCAGTACCACACAAACTAGTAACCTTTCAACAAGCAAACAAATATTGTCTTCTACATCAACGGGAGCAAGGACTGTCTTCACTTCTGAGATTTCCACAGAAGCTGCAACTTCCACCAGAACTGAAGAAACGGGCACAATTTCTACAGAACTCTCAACAGCCTTTTCAACTATTTCATCCACTTCTGTACCACAGATTACAACTTCAGAAGTTTTATTAACAGCCACAAAAACTAGTCATCTTCCTGCTACAACTTCTGAACTACCTGCTACAACGGACATAAAAACAGTAAAGTCTGAACCTGCACTCTCTCCTGAGGTGACTGCCACTTTGTCGTCAACTCCATCTATTCAGACACTTTCCACAACTGCAATTAGTCTTCCATCTGAAAGTCTTACCACCACTATATTTTCCACACTGTCGTCCTCACCCACTTCATTTGAAGAAACAAGCATGCCTTCTGAAACACCATCATCTTCCTTCAGCACTTCATTTTCAACAGTTCTGACTTCAGAAAACATCTCAACCCCAATGACAGATGACTTGACAACTAGTACATCACACACATCTACAAAACTACTGACAACAACAACAGAGTCTTCACCAGCTCAAGAATCTAGTACGGAAACAATTAGTCTTTATACAGGGGAACAAATATCGTCCTCTGCTTCAACAAGACCAAATACTGTATTCACTACTAAGCTTTCCACTCAAGCAGTTACTTCTACTACAAATGAGGAAACTGGTACTTTTTCTACAAAACTATCAACATTCCTGACTACTGTCCCATCCACCATTTTACCACTCTCAACAACTCCAGAAGGTTTGTTAACAACGCAAACCAGTCATCTTCCCACTACAACTTCTGAGCTACCAGCTATAACAGCAATACAAACAGTGATGTCTGAATCAACATTCTCTCCTGAGGTGAATAACACTGTATCATCAATACCAATGCCTAAAACTATTTCAACAAGTTCCACCAGTCCTACTTTAGAAATTGCTAGCACCTCGATATTTTCCACCCTTTCAACTAGAGCTACTTCAGTTAAAGAAACAAGCGAGCCAATAGAGACATCATCATTACATTCCTCAAGCTCAGCTGCTTCAACCGCTCCAACTACTGAAAATGTCTCTTCCACCGTTACAGACCATGCTTCGACTCTTATGTCACAGGCATCAACACAGCTACCATCAGTACCAACAGAGACATCACCATCACAAGAACCCAGTACCACACAAACTAGTAACCATTTAACAAGCAAACAAATATTGTCTTCTACATCAACGGGAGCAAGGACTGTCTTCACTTCTGAGATTTCCACAGAAGCTGCAACTTCCACCAGAACTGAAGAAACGGGCACAATTTCTACAGAACCCTCAACAGCCTTTTCAACTATTTCATCCACTTCTGTACCACAGATTACAACTTCAGAAGTTTTATTAACAACCACAAAAACTAGTCATCTTCCTGCTACAACTTCTGAACTACCTGCTACAACGGACATAAAAACAGTAAAGTCTGAACCTGTACTCTCTCCTGAGGTGACTGCCACTTTGTCGTCAACTCCATCTATTCAGACACTTTCCACAACTGCAATTAGTCTTCCATCTGAAAGTCTTACCACCACAATATTTTCGACACTGTCGTCCTCACCCACTTCATTTGAAGAAACAAGCATGCCTTCTGAAACACCATCATCTTCCTTCAGCACTTCATTTTCAACAGGTCTGACTTCAGAAAACATCTCAACGCCAGTGACAGATCACTTGACAACCAGTACATCACACGCATCTACAAAACTACTGACAACAACAACAGAGTCTTCACCAGCCCAAGAATCCAGTACAGAAACAATTAGTCTTTCTACAGGGGAACAAATATCGTCCTCTGCTTCAACAAGACCAAATACTGTATTCACTACTAAGCTTTCCACTCAAGCAGTTACTTCTACTACAAATGAGGAAACTGGTACTTTTTCTACAAAACCATCAACATTCCTGACTACTGTCCCATCCACAATTTTACCACTCTCAACAACTCCAGAAGGTTTGTTAACAACGCAAACCAGTCATCTTCCCACTACAACTTCTGAGCTACCAGCTACAACAGGAATACAAACAGTGATGTCTGAATCAACACTCTCTCCTGAGGTGAATAACACTGTGTCATCAACACCAATGCCTAAAAGTATTTCAACAAGTTCCACCAGTCCTACTTTAGAAATTGTTAGCACCTCGATATTTTCCACCCTTTCAACTAGAGCTACTTCAGTTAAAGAAACAAGCTTGCCAATAGAGACATCATCATTACATTCCTCAAGCTCAGCTGCTTTAACCACTCCAACTACTGAAAATGTCTCTTCCACCGTTACAGACCATGCTTCGACTCTTATGTCACAGGCATCAACACAGCTACCATCAGTACCAACAGAGACATCACCATCACAAGAACCCAGTACCACACAAACTAGTAACCTTTCAACAAGCAAACAAATATTGTCTTCTACATCAACGGGAGCAAGGACTGTCTTCACTTCTGAGATTTCCACAGAAGCTGCAACTTCCACCAGAACTGAAGAAACGGGCACAATTTCTACAGAACTCTCAACAGCCTTTTCAACTATTTCATCCACTTCTGTACCACAGATTACAACTTCAGAAGTTTTATTAACAGCCACAAAAACTAGTCATCTTCCTGCTACAACTTCTGAACTACCTGCTACAACGGACATAAAAACAGTAAAGTCTGAACCTGCACTCTCTCCTGAGGTGACTGCCACTTTGTCGTCAACTCCATCTATTCAGACACTTTCCACAACTGCAATTAGTCTTCCATCTGAAAGTCTTACCACCACTATATTTTCCACACTGTCGTCCTCACCCACTTCATTTGAAGAAACAAGCATGCCTTCTGAAACACCATCATCTTCCTTCAGCACTTCATTTTCAACAGTTCTGACTTCAGAAAACATCTCAACCCCAATGACAGATGACTTGACAACTAGTACATCACACACATCTACAAAACTACTGACAACAACAACAGAGTCTTCACCAGCTCAAGAATCTAGTACAGAAACAATTAGTCTTTATACAGGGGAACAAATATCGTCCTCTGCTTCAACAGGACCAAAGACTTTATTTACTACTAAGCTTTCCACTCAAGCAGTTACTTCTACTACAAATGAGGAAACTGGTACTTTTTCTATAAAACCATCAAAATTCCTGACTACTGTCCCATCCACCATTTTACCACTCTCAACAACTCCAGAAGGTTTGTTAAAAACGCAAACCAGTCATCTTCCCACTACAACTTCTGAGCTACCAGCTACAACAGCAATACAAACAGTGATGTCTGAATCAACATTCTCTCCTGAGGTGAATAACACTGTATCATCAATACCAATGCCTAAAACTATTTCAACAAGTTCCACCAGTCCTACTTTAGAAATTGCTAGCACCTCGATATTTTCCACCCTTTCAACTAGAGATACTTCAGTTAAAGAAACAAGCGAGCCAATAGAGACATCATCATTACATTCCTCAAGCTCAGCTGCTTCAACCGCTCCAACTACTGAAAATGTCTCTTCCACCGTTACAGACCATGCTTCGACTCTTATGTCACAGGCATCAACACAGCTACCATCAGTACCAACAGAGACATCACCATCACAAGAACCCAGTACCACACAAACTAATAACCATTCAACAAGCAAACAAATATTGTCTTCTACATCAACGGGAGCAAGGACTGTCTTCACTTCTGAGATTTCCACAGAAGCTGCAACTTCCACCAGAACTGAAGAAACGGGCACAATTTCTACAGAACCCTCAACAGCCTTTTCAACTATTTCATCAACTTCTGTACCACAGATTACAACTTCAGAAGTTTTATTAACAACCACAAAAACTAGTCATCTTCCCGCTACAACTTCTGAACTACCTGCTACAACGGACATAAAAACAGTAAAGTCTGAACCTGTACTCTCTCCTGAGGTGACTGCCACTTTGTCGTCAACTCCATCTATTCAGACACTTTCCACAACTGCAATTAGTCTTCCATCTGAAAGTCTTACCACCACAATATTTTCCACACTATCGTCCTCACCCACTTCATTTGAAGAAACAAGCATGCCTTCTGAAACACCATCATCTTCCTTCAGCACTTCATTTTCAACAGTTCTGACTTCAGAAAACATCTCAACCCCAATGACAGATGACTTGACAACTAGTACATCACAAACATCTACAAAACTACTGACAACAACAACAACAACAACAGAGTCTTCACCAGCTCAAGAATCCAGTACAGAAACAATTAGTCTTTCTACAGGGGAACAAATATCGTCCTCTGCTTCAACAGGACCAAAGACTTTATTTACTACTAAGCTTTCCACTCAAGCAGTTACTTCTACTACAAATGATGAAACTGGTACCTTTTCTACAAAACCATCAACATTCCTGACTACTGTCCCATCCACCATTTTACCACTCTCAACAACTCCAGAAGGTTTGATAACAACGCAAACCAGTCATCTTCCCACTACAACTTCTGAGCTACCAGCTACAACCGCAATACAAACAGTGATGTCTGAATCAACACTCTCTCCTGAGGTGAATAACACTGTATCATCAACACCAATGCCTAAAACTATTTCAACAAGTTCCACCAGTCCTACTTTAGAAATTGCTAGCACCTCGATATTTTCCACCCTTTCAACTAGAGCTACTTCAGTTAAAGTAACAAGCGAGCCTTTAGAGACATCATCAATACATTCCTCAAGCTCAGCTGCTTCAACTGCTCCAACTACTGAAAATGTCTCTTCCACCGTTACAGACCATGCTTCGACTCTTATGTCACAGGCATCAACACAGCTACCATCAGTACCAACAGAGACATCACCATCACAAGAACCCAGTACCACACAAACTAATAACCATTCAACAAGCAAACAAATATTGTCTTCTACATCAACGGGAGCAAGGACTGTCTTCACTTCTGAGATTTCCACAGAAGCTGCAACTTCCACCAGAACTGAAGAAACGGGCACAATTTCTACAGAACCCTCCACAGCCTTTTCAAAGATTTCATCCACTTCTGTACCACAGATTACAACTTCAGAAGTATTATTAACAACCACAAAAACTAGTCATCTTCCTGCTACAACTTCTGAACTACCTGCTACAACGGACATAAAAACAGTAAAGTCTGAACCTGCACTCTCTCCTGAGGTGACTGCCACTTTGTCGTCAACTCCATCTATTCAGACACTTTCCACAACTGCAATTAGTCTTCCATCTGAAAGTCTTACCACCACAATATTTTCCACACTGTCGTCCTCACCCACTTCATTTGAAGAAACAAGCATGCTTTCTGAAACACCATCATCTTCCTTCAGCACTTCATTTTCAACAGTTCTGACTTCAGAAAACATCTCAACCCCAATGACAGATGACTTGACAACTAGTACATCACAAACATCTACAAAACTACTGACAACAACAACAACAACAACAACAGAGTCTTCACCAGCTCAAGAATCCAGTACAGAAACAATTAGTCTTTCTACAGGGGAACAAATATCGTCCTCTGCTTCAACAGGACCAAAGACTTTATTTACTACTAAGCTTTCCACTCAAGCAGTTACTTCTACTACAAATGAGGAAACTGGTACCTTTTCTACAAAACCATCAACATTCCTGACTACTGTCCCATCCACCATTTTACCACTCGCAACAACTCCAGAAGGTTTGTTAACAACGCAAACCAGTCATCTTCCCACTACAACTTCTGAGCTACCAGCTACAACAGCAATACAAACAGTGATGTCTGAATCAACACTCTCTCCTGAGGTGAATAACACTGTGTCATCAACACCAATGCCTAAAACTATTTCAACAAGTTCCACCAGTCCTACTTTAGAAACCTCAATATTTTCCACCCTTTCAACTAGAGCTACTTCAGTTAAAGAAACAAGCTTGCCAATAGAGACATCATCATTACATTCCTCAAGCTCAGCTGCTTCAACCGCTCCAACTACTGAAAATGTCTCTTCCACCGTTACAGACCATGCTTCGACTCTTATGTCACAGGCATCAACACAGCTACCATCAGTACCAACAGAGACATCACCATCACAAGAACAAAGTACCACACAAACTAGTAACCATTCAACAAGCAAACAAATATTGTCTTCTACATCAACGGGAGCAAGGACTGTCTTCACTTCTGAGATTTCCACAGAAGCTGCAACTTCCACCAGAACTGAAGAAACGGGCACAATTTCTACAGAACCATCAACAGCCTTTTCAACTATTTCATCCACTTCTGTACCACAGATTACAACTTCAGAAGTTTTATTAACAACCACAAAAACTAGTCATCTTCCTGCTACAACTTCTGAACTACCTGCTACAACAGACATAAAAACAGTAAAGTCTGAACCCGCACTCTCTCCTGAGGTGACTGCCACTTTGTCGTCAACTCCATCTATTCAGACACTTTCCACAACTGCAATTAGTCTTCCATCTGAAAGTCTTACCACCACAATATTTTCCACACTGTCGTCCTCACCCACTTCATTTGAAGAAACAAGCATGCCTTCTAAAACACCATCAGCTTCCTTCAGCACTTCATTTTCAACAGTTCTGACTTCAGAAAACATCTCAACCCCAATGACAGATGACTTGACAACTAGTACATCACAAACATCTACAAAACTACTGACAAAAACAACAACAAAAGAGTCTTCACCAGCTCAAGAATCCAGTACAGAAACAATTAGTCTTTCTACAGGGGAACAAATATCGTCCTCTGCTTCAACAGGACCAAAGACTTTATTTACTACTAAGCTTTCCACTCAAGCAGTTACTTCTACTACAAATGAGGAAACTGGTACCTTTTCTACAAAACCATCAACATTCCTGACTACTGTCCCATCCACCATTTTACCACTTGCAACAACTCCAGAAGGTTTGTTAACAACGCAAACCAGTCATCTTCCCACTACAACTTCTGAGCTACCAGCTACAACCGCAATACAAACAGTGATGTCTGAATCAACACTCTCTCCTGAAGTGAATAACACTGTATCATCAACACCAATGCCTAAAACTATTTCAACAAGTTCCACCAGTCCTACTTTAGAAATTGCTAGCACCTCGATATTTTCCACCCTTTCAACTAGAGCTACTTCAGTTAAAGAAACAAGCGAGCCCTTAGAGACATCATCAATACATTCCTCAAGCTCAGCTGCTTCAACCGCTCCAACTACTGAAAATGTCTCTTCCACCGTTACAGACCATGCTTCGACTCTTATGTCACAGGCATCAACACAGCTACCATCAGTACCAACAGAGACATCACCATCACAAGAACCCAGTACCACACAAACTAGTAACCATTCAACAAGCAAACAAATATTGTCTTCTACATCAACGGGAGCAAGGACTGTCTTCACTTCTGAGATTTCCACAGAAGCTGCAACTTCCACCAGAACTGAAGAAACGGGCACAATTTCTACAGAACCCTCAACAGCCTTTTCAACTATTTCATCCACTTCTGTACCACAGATTACAACTTCAGAAGTTTTATTAACAACCACAAAAACTAGTCATCTTCCCGCTACAACTTCTGAACTACCTGCTACAACGGACATAAAAACAGTAAAGTCTGAACCTGCACTCTCTCCTGAGGTGACTGCCACTTTGTCGTCAACTCCATCTATTCAGACACTTTCCACAACTGCAATTAGTCTTCCATCTGAAAGTCTTACCACCACAATATTTTCCACACTATCGTCCTCACCCACTTCATTTGAAGAAACAAGCATGCCTTCTGAAACACCATCATCTTCCTTCAGCACTTCATTTTCAACAGCTCTGACTTCAGAAAACATCTCAACCCCAATGACAGATGACTTGACAACTAGTACATCACAAACATCTACAAAACTACTGACAACAACAACAACAACAGAGTCTTCACCAGCTCAAGAATCCAGTACAGAAACAATTAGTCTTTCTACAGGGGAACAAATATCGTCCTCTGCTTCAACAGGACCAAAGACTTTATTTACTACTAAGCTTTCCACTCAAGCAGTTACTTCTACTACAAATGAGGAAACTGGTACCTTTTCTACAAAACCATCAACATTCCTGACTACTGTCCCATCCACCATTTTACCACTCTCAACAACTCCAGAAGGTTTGATAACAACGCAAACCAGTCATCTTCCCACTACAACTTCTGAGCTACCAGCTACAACCGCAATACAAACAGTGATGTCTGAATCAACACTCTCTCCTGAGGTGAATAACACTGTATCATCAACACCAATGCCTAAAACTATTTCAACAAGTTCCACCAGTCCTACTTTAGAAATTGCTAGCACCTCGATATTTTCCACCCTTTCAACTAGAGCTACTTCAGTTAAAGAAACAAGCGAGCCCTTAGAGACATCATCAATACATTCCTCAAGCTCAGCTGCTTCAACCGCTCCAACTACTGAAAATGTCTCTTCCACCGTTACAGACCATGCTTCGACTCTTATGTCACAGGCATCAACACAGCTACCATCAGTACCAACAGAGACATTACCATCACAAGAACCCAGTACCACACAAACTAGTAACCATTCAACAAGCAAACAAATATTGTCTTCTACATCAACGGGAGCAAGGACTGTCTTCACTTCTGAGATTTCCACAGAAGCTGCAACTTCCACCAGAACTGAAGAAACGGGCACAATTTCTACAGAACCCTCAACAGCCTTTTCAACTATTTCATCCACTTCTGTATCACAGATTACAACTTCAGAAGTTTTATTAACAACCACAAAAACTAGTCATCTTCCCGCTACAACTTCTGAACTACCTGCTACAACGGACATAAAAACAGTAAAGTCTGAACCTGCACTCTCTCCTGAGGTGACTGCCACTTTGTCGTCAACTCCATCTATTCAGACACTTTCCACAACTGCAATTAGTCTTCCATCTGAAAGTCTTACCACCACAATATTTTCCACACTATCGTCCTCACCCACTTCATTTGAAGAAACAAGCATGCCTTCTGAAACACCATCATCTTCCTTCAGCACTTCATTTTCAACAGCTCTGACTTCAGAAAACATCTCAACCCCAATGACAGATGACTTGACAACTAGTACATCACAAACATCTACAAAACTACTGACAACAACAACAACAACAGAGTCTTCACCAGCTCAAGAATCCAGTACAGAAACAATTAGTCTTTCTACAGGGGAACAAATATCGTCCTCTGCTTCAACAGGACCAAAGACTTTATTTACTACTAAGCTTTCCACTCAAGCAGTTACTTCTACTACAAATGAGGAAACTGGTACCTTTTCTACAAAACCATCAACATTCCTGACTACTGTCCCATCCACCATTTTACCACTCTCAACAACTCCAGAAGGTTTGATAACAACGCAAACCAGTCATCTTCCCACTACAACTTCTGAGCTACCAGCTACAACCGCAATACAAACAGTGATGTCTGAATCAACACTCTCTCCTGAGGTGAATAACACTGTATCATCAACACCAATGCCTAAAACTATTTCAACAAGTTCCACCAGTCCTACTTTAGAAATTGCTAGCACCTCGATATTTTCCACCCTTTCAACTAGAGCTACTTCAGTTAAAGTAACAAGCGAGCCCTTAGAGACATCATCAATACATTCCTCAAGCTCAGCTGCTTCAACTGCTCCAACTACTGAAAATGTCTCTTCCACCGTTACAGACCATGCTTCGACTCTTATGTCACAGGCATCAACACAGCTACCATCAGTACCAACAGAGACATCACCATCACAAGAACCCAGTACCACACAAACTAGTAACCATTTAACAAGCAAACAAATATTGTCTTCTACATCAACGGGAGCAAGGACTGTCTTCACTTCTGAGATTTCCACAGAAGCTGCAACTTCCACCAGAACTGAAGAAACGGGCACAATTTCTACAGAACCCTCAACAGCCTTTTCAAAGATTTCATCCACTTCTGTACCACAGATTACAACTTCAGAAGTTTTATTAACAACCACAAAAACTAGTCATCTTCCTGCTACAACTTCTGAACTACCTGCTACAACGGACATAAAAACAGTAAAGTCTGAACCTGCACTCTCTCCTGAGGTGACTGCCACTTTGTCGTCAACTCCATCTATTCAGACACTTTCCACAACTGCAATTAGTCTTCCATCTGAAAGTCTTACCACCACAATATTTTCCACACTGTCGTCCTCACCCACTTCATTTGAAGAAACAAGCATGCTTTCTGAAACACCATCATCTTCCTTCAGCACTTCATTTTCAACAGTTCTGACTTCAGAAAACATCTCAACCCCAATGACAGATGACTTGACAACTAGTACATCACAAACATCTACAAAACTACTGACAACAACAACAACAACAACAACAGAGTCTTCACCAGCTCAAGAATCCAGTACAGAAACAATTAGTCTTTCTACAGGGGAACAAATATCGTCCTCTGCTTCAACAGGACCAAAGACTTTATTTACTACTAAGCTTTCCACTCAAGCAGTTACTTCTACTACAAATGAGGAAACTGGTACCTTTTCTACAAAACCATCAACATTCCTGACTACTGTCCCATCCACCATTTTACCACTCGCAACAACTCCAGAAGGTTTGTTAACAACGCAAACCAGTCATCTTCCCACTACAACTTCTGAGCTACCAGCTACAACAGCAATACAAACAGTGATGTCTGAATCAACACTCTCTCCTGAGGTGAATAGCACTGTGTCATCAACACCAATGCCTAAAACTATTTCAACAAGTTCCACCAGTCCTACTTTAGAAACCTCAATATTTTCCACCCTTTCAACTAGAGCTACTTCAGTTAAAGAAACAAGCTTGCCAATAGAGACATCATCATTACATTCCTCAAGCTCAGCTGCTTCAACCGCTCCAACTACTGAAAATGTCTCTTCCACCGTTACAGACCATGCTTCGACTCTTATGTCACAGGCATCAACACAGCTACCATCAGTACCAACAGAGACATCACCATCACAAGAACCCAGTACCACACAAACTAGTAACCATTCAACAAGCAAACAAATATTGTCTTCTACATCAACGGGAGCAAGGACTGTCTTCACTTTTGAGATTTCCACAGAAGCTGCAACTTCCACCAGAACTGAAGAAACGGGCACAATTTCTACAGAACCCTCAACAGCCTTTTCAACTATTTCATCCACTTCTGTACCACAGATTACAACTTCAGAAGTTTTATTAACAACCACAAAAACTAGTCATCTTCCTGCTACAACTTCTGAACTACCTGCTACAACAGACATAAAAACAGTAAAGTCTGAACCTGCACTCTCTCCTGAGGTGACTGCCACTTTGTCGTCAACTCCATCTATTCAGACACTTTCCACAACTGCAATTAGTCTTCCATCTGAAAGTCTTACCACCACAATATTTTCCACACTGTCGTCCTCACCCACTTCATTTGAAGAAACAAGCATGCCTTCTGAAACACCATCATCTTCCTTCAGGACTTCATTTTCAACAGGTTTGACTTCAGAAAACATCTCAACCCCAGTGACAGATCACTTGACAAACAGTACATCACACACATCTACAAAACTACTGACAACAACAACAACAGAGTCTTCACCAGCCCAAGAATCCAGTACAGAAACAATTAGTCTTTCTACGGGGGAACAAATATCGTCCTCTGCTTCAACAGGACCAAAGACTGTTTTCACTACTAAGCTTTCCACTCAAGCAGTTACTTCTACTACAAATGAGGAAACTGGTACTTTTTCTACAAAACCATCAACATTCCTGACTACTGTCCCATCCATCATTTTACCACTCTCAACAACTCCAGAAGGGTTGTTAACAACGCAAACCAGTCATCTTCCCACTACAACTTCTGAGCTACCAGGTACAACAGCAATACAAACAGTGATGTCTGAATCAACACTCTCTCCTGAGGTGAATAACACTGTGTCATCAACACCAATGCCTAAAACTATTTCAACAAGTTCCACCAGTCCTACTTTAGAAATTGTTAGCACCTCGATATTTTCCACCCTTTCAACTAGAGCTACTTCAGTTAAAGAAACAACCGAGCATTTAGAGACATCATCATTACATTCCTCAAGCTCAGCTGCTTCAACCGCTCCAACTACTGAAAATGTCTCTTCCACCGTTACAGACCATGCTTCGACTCTTATGTCACAGGCATCAACACAGCTACCATCAGTACCAACAGAGACATCACCATCACAAGAACCCAGTACCACACAAACTAGTAACCATTCAACAAGCAAACAAATATTGTCTTCTACATCAACGGGAGCAAGGACTGTTTTCACTTCTGAGATTTCCACAGAAGCTGCAACTTCCACCAGAACTGAAGAAACGGGCACAATTTCTACAGAACCATCAACAGCCTTTTCAACTATTTCATCCACTTCTGTACCACAGATTACAACTTCAGAAGTTTTATTAACAACCACAAAAACTAGTCATCTTCCTGCTACAACTTCTGAACTACCTGCTACAACAGACATAAAAACAGTAAAGTCTGAACCTGCACTCTCTCCTGAGGTGACTGCCACTCTGTCGTCAACTCCATCTATTCAGACACTTTCCACAACTGCAATTAGTCTTCCATCTGAAAGTCTTACCACCACAATATTTTCCACACTGTCGTCCTCACCCACTTCATTTGAAGAAACAAGCATGCCTTCTGAAACACCATCATCTTCCTTCAGGACTTCATTTTCAACAGGTTTGACTTCAGAAAACATCTCAACCCCAGTGACAGATCACTTGACAAACAGTACATCACACACATCTACAAAACTACTGACAACAACAACAACAGAGTCTTCACCAGCCCAAGAATCCAGTACAGAAACAATTAGTCTTTCTACGGGGGAACAAATATCGTCCTCTGCTTCAACAGGACCAAAGACTGTTTTCACTACTAAGCTTTCCACTCAAGCAGTTATTTCTACTACAAATGAGGAAACTGGTACTTTTTCTACAAAACCATCAACATTCCTGACTACTGTCCCATCCACCATTTTACCACTCTCAACAACTCCAGAAGGTTTGTTAACAACGCAAACCAGTCATCTTCCCACTACAACTTCTGAGCTACCAGCTACAACAGCAATACAAACAGTGATGTCTGAATCAACACTCTCAACTGAGGTCAATAACACTGTGTCATCAACACTAATGCCTAAAACTATTTCAACAAGTTCCACCAGTCCTACTTTAGAAATTGTTAGCACCTCGATATTTTCCACCCTTTCAACTAGAGCTACTTCAGTTAAAGAAACAAGCGAGCCTTTAGAGACATCATCATTACATTCCTCAAGCTCAGCTGCTTCAACCGCTCCAACTACTGAAAATGTCTCTTCCACCGTTACAGACCATGCTTCGACTCTTATGTCACAGGCATCAACACAGCTACCATCAGTACCAACAGAGACATCACCATCACAAGAACCCAGTACCACACAAACTAGTAACCATTCAACAAGCAAACAAATAT
This sequence comes from Bufo bufo, assembly GCF_905171765.1. Taxonomy (NCBI): domain Eukaryota; kingdom Metazoa; phylum Chordata; class Amphibia; order Anura; family Bufonidae; genus Bufo; species Bufo bufo. The sequence goes on from NC_053389.1 coordinate 122,553,467, forward strand.
TGTCTTCTACATCAACGGGAGCAAGGACTGTCTTCACTTCTGAGATTTCCACAGAAGCTGCAACTTCCACCAGAACTGAAGAAACGGGCACAATTTCTACAGAACCCTCAACAGCCTTTTCAACTATTTCATCCACTTCTGTACCACAGATTACAACTTCAGAAGTTTTATTAACAACCACAAAAACTAGTCATCTTCCCGCTACAACTTCTGAACTACCTGCTACAACGGACATAAAAACAGTAAAGTCTGAACCTGCACTCTCTCCTGAGGTGACTGCCACTTTGTCGTCAACTCCATCTATTCAGACACTTTCCACAACTGCAATTAGTCTTCCATCTGAAAGTCTTACCACCACAATATTTTCCACACTGTCGTCCTCACCCACTTCATTTGAAGAAACAAGCATGCCTTCTGAAACACCATCATCTTCCTTCAGCACTTCATTTTCAACAGTTCTGACTTCAGAAAACATCTCAACCCCAATGACAGATGACTTGACAACTAGTACATCACAAACATCTACAAAACTACTGACAACAACAACAACAACAGAGTCTTCACCAGCTCAAGAATCCAGTACAGAAACAATTAGTCTTTCTACAGGGGAACAAATATCGTCCTCTGCTTCAACAGGACCAAAGACTTTACTTACTACTAAGCTTTCCACTCAAGCAGTTACTTCTACAACAAGTGAGGAAACTGGTACTTTTTCTACAAAACCATCAACATTCCTGACTACTGTCCCATCCACCATTTTACCACTTTCAACAACTCCAGAAGGTCTGCTAACAACGCAAACCAGTCATCTTCCCACTACAACTTCTGAGCTACCAGCTACAACAGCAATACAAACAGTGATGTCTGAATCAACACTCTCTCTTGAGGTGAATAACACTGTGTCATCAACACCAATGCCTAAAACTATTTCAACAAGTTCCACCAGTCCTACTTTAGAAATTGTTAGCACCTCGATATTTTCCACCCTTTCAACTAGAGCTACTTCAGTTAAAGAAACAAGCGAGCCTTTAGAGACATCATCATTACATTCCTCAAGCTCAGCTGCTTCAACCGCTCCAACTACTGAAAATGTCTCTTCCACCGTTACAGACCATGCTTCGACTCTTATGTCACAGGTATCAACACAGCTACTATCAGTACCAACAGAGACATCACCATCACAAGAACCCAGTACCACACAAACTAGTAACCATTCAACAAGCAAACAAATATTGTCTTCTACATCAACGAGAGCAAGGACTGTCTTCACTTCTGAGATTTCCACAGAAGCTGCAACTTCCACCAGAACTGAAGAAACTGGCACAATTTCTACAGAACCCTCAACAGCCTTTTCAACTATTTCATCCACTTCTGTACCACAGATTACAACTTCAGAAGTTTTATTAACAACCACAAAAACTAGTCATCTTCCTGCTACAACTTCTGAACTACCTGCTACAACGGACATAAAAACAGTAAAGTCTGAACCTGCACTCTCTCCTGAGGTGACTGCCACTTTGTCGTCAACTCCATCTATTCAGACACTTTCCACAACTGCAATTAGTCTTCCATCTGAAAGTCTTACCACCACAATATTTTCCACACTATCGTCCTCACCCACTTCATTTGAAGAAACAAGCATGCCTTCTGAAACACCATCATCTTCCTTCAGCACTTCATTTTCAACAGTTCTGACTTCAGAAAACATCTCAACCCCAATGACAGATGACTTGACAACTAGTACATCACAAACATCTACAAAACTACTGACAACAACAACAACAACAGAGTCTTCACCAGCTCAAGAATCCAGTACAGAAACAATTAGTCTTTCTACAGGGGAACAAATATCGTCCTCTGCTTCAACAGGACCAAAGACTTTATTTACTACTAAGCTTTCCACTCAAGCAGTTACTTCTACTACAAATGAGGAAACTGGTACTTTTTCTACAAAACCATCAACATTCCTGACTACTGTCCCATCCACCATTTTACCACTTTCAACAACTCCAGAAGGTCTGCTAACAACACAAACCAGTCATCTTCCCACTACAACTTCTGAGCTACCAGCTACAACAGCAATACAAACAGTGATGTCTGAATCAACACTCTCTCTTGAGGTGAATAACACTGTGTCATCAACACCAATGCCTAAAACTATTTCAACAAGTTCCACCAGTCCTACTTTAGAAATTGTTAGCACCTCGATATTTTCCACCCTTTCAACTAGAGCTACTTTAGTTAAAGAAACAAGCGAGCCTTTAGAGACATCATCATTACATTCCTCAAGCTCAGCTGCTTCAACCGCTCCAACTACTGAAAATGTCTCTTCCACCGTTACAGACCATGCTTCGACTCTTATGTCACTGGTATCAACACAGCTACTATCAGTACCAACAGAGACATCACCATCACAAGAACCCAGTACCACACAAACTAGTAACCATTCAACAAGCAAACAAATATTGTCTTCTACATCAACGGGAGCAAGGACTGTCTTCACTTCTGAGATTTCCACAGAAGCTGCAACTTCCACCAGAACTGAAGAAACTGGCACAATTTCTACAGAACCCTCAACAGCCTTTTCAACTATTTCATCCACTTCTGTACCACAGATTACAACTTCAGAAGTTTTATTAACAACCACAAAAACTAGTCATCTTCCTGCTACAACTACTGAACTACCTGCTACAACGGACATAAAAACAGTAAAGTCTGAACCTGCACTCTCTCCTGAGGTGACTGCCACTTTGTCGTCAACGCCATCTATTCAGACACTTTCCACAACTGCAATTAGTCTTCCATATGAAAGTCTTACCACCACAATATTTTCCACACTGTCGTCCTCACCCACTTCATTTGAAGAAACAAGCATGCCTTCTGAAACACCATCATCTTCCTTCAGCACTTCATTTTCAACAGTTCTGACTTCAGAAAACATCTCAACCCCAATGACAGATGACTTGACAACTAGTACATCACAAACATCTACAAAACTACTGACAACAACAACAACAACAACAGAGTCTTCACCAGCTCAAGAATCCAGTACAGAAACAATTAGTCTTTCTACAGGGGAACAAATATCGTCCTCTGCTTCAACAGGACCAAAGACTTTATTTACTACTAAGCTTTCCACTCAAGCAGTTACTTCTACTACAAATGAGGAAACTGGTACTTTTTCTACAAAACCATCAACATTCCTGACTACTGTCCCATCCACCATTTTACCACTTTCAACAACTCCAGAAGGTCTGCTAACAACGCAAACCAGTCATCTTCCCACTACAACTTCTGAGCTACCAGCTACAACAGCAATACAAACAGTGATGTCTGAATCAACACTCTCTCTTGAGGTGAATAACACTGTGTCATCAACACCAATGCCTAAAACTATTTCAACAAGTTCCACCAGTCCTACTTTAGAAATTGTTAGCACCTCGATATTTTCCACCCTTTCAACTAGAGCTACTTCAGTTAAAGAAACAAGCGAGCCTTTAGAGACATCATCATTACATTCCTCAAGCTCAGCTGCTTCAACCGCTCCAACTACTGAAAATGTCTCTTCCACCGTTACAGACCATGCTTCGACTCTTATGTCACAGGTATCAACACAGCTACTATCAGTACCAACAGAGACATCACCATCACAAGAACCCAGTACCACACAAACTAGTAACCATTCAACAAGCAAACAAATATTGTCTTCTACATCAACGGGAGCAAGGACTGTCTTCACTTCTGAGATTTCCACAGAAGCTGCAACTTCCACCAGAACTGAAGAAACGGGCACAATTTCTACAGAACCCTCAACAGCCTTTTCAACTATTTCATCCACTTCTGTACCACAGATTACAACTTCAGAAGTTTTATTAACAACCACAAAAACTAGTCATCTTCCTGCTACAACTTCTGAACTACCTGCTACAACGGACATAAAAACAGTAAAGTCTGAACCTGCACTCTCTCCTGAGGTGACTGCCACTTTGTCGTCAACTCCATCTATTCAGACACTTTCCACAACTGCAATTAGTCTTCCATCTGAAAGTCTTACCACCACAATATTTTCCACACTGTCGTCCTCACCCACTTCATTTGAAGAAACAAGCATGCCTTCTGAAACACCATCATCTTCCTTCAGCACTTCATTTTCAACAGTTCTGACTTCAGAAAACATCTCAACCCCAATGACAGATGACTTGACAACTAGTACATCACAAACATCTACAAAACTACTGACAACAACAACAACAACAGAGTCTTCACCAGCTCAAGAATCTAGTACAGAAACAATTAGTCTTTCTACAGGGGAACAAATATCGTCCTCTGCTTCAACAGGACCAAAGACTTTATTTACTACTAAGCTTTCCACTCAAGCAGTTACTTCTACTACAAATGAGGAAACTGGTACTTTTTCTACAAAACCATCAACATTCCTGACTACTGTCCCATCCACCATTTTACCACTTTCAACAACTCCAGAAGGTCTGCTAACAACGCAAACCAGTCATCTTCGCACTACAACTTCTGAGCTACCAGCTACAACAGCAATACAAACAGTGATGTCTGAATCAACACTCTCTCTTGAGGTGAATAACACTGTGTCATCAACACCAATGCCTAAAACTATTTCAACAAGTTCCACCAGTCCTACTTTAGAAATTGTTAGCACCTCGATATTTTCCACCCTTTCAACTAGAGCTACTTCAGTTAAAGAAACAAGCGAGCCTTTAGAGACATCATCATTACATTCCTCAAGCTCAGCTGCTTCAACCGCTCCAACTACTGAAAATGTCTCTTCCACCGTTACAGACCATGCTTCGACTCTTATGTCACAGGTATCAACACAGCTACTATCAGTACCAACAGAGACATCACCATCACAAGAACCCAGTACCACACAAACTAGTAACCATTCAACAAGCAAACAAATATTGTCTTCTACATCAACGGGAGCAAGGACTGTCTTCACTTCTGAGATTTCCACAGAAGCTACAACTTCCACCAGAACTGAAGAAACTGGCACAATTTCTACAGAACCCTCAACAGCCTTTTCAACTATTTCATCCACTTCTGTACCACAGATTACAACTTCAGAAGTTTTATTAACAACCACAAAAACTAGTCATCTTCCTGCTACAACTTCTGAACTACCTGCTACAACGGACATAAAAACAGTAAAGTCTGAACCTGCACTCTCTCCTGAGGTGACTGCCACTTTGTCGTCAACGCCATCTATTCAGACACTTTCCACAACTGCAATTAGTCTTCCATCTGAAAGTCTTACCACCACAATATTTTCCACACTGTCGTCCTCACCCACTTCATTTGAAGAAACAAGCATGCCTTCTGAAACACCATCATCTTCCTTCAGCACTTCATTTTCAACAGTTCTGACTTCAGAAAACATCTCAACCCCAATGACAGATGACTTGACAACTAGTACATCACAAACATCTACAAAACTACTGACAACAACAACAACAACAGAGTCTTCACCAGCTCAAGAATCCAGTACAGAAACAATTAGTCTTTCTACAGGGGAACAAATATCGTCCTCTGCTTCAACAGGACCAAAGACTTTATTTACTACTAAGCTTTCCACTCAAGCAGTTACTTCTACTACAAATGAGGAAACTGGTACTTTTTCTACAAAACCATCAACATTCCTGACTACTGTCCCATCCACCATTTCACCACTTTCAACAACTCCAGAAGGTCTGCTAACAACGCAAACCAGTCATCTTCCCACTACAACTTCTGAGCTACCAGCTACAACAGCAATACAAACAGTGATGTCTGAATCAACACTCTCTCTTGAGGTGAATAACACTGTGTCATCAACACCAATGCCTAAAACTATTTCAACAAGTTCCACCAGTCCTACTTTAGAAATTGTTAGCACCTCGATATTTTCCACCCTTTCAACTAGAGCTACTTCAGTTAAAGAAACAAGCGAGCCTTTAGAGACATCATCATTACATTCCTCAAGCTCAGCTGCTTCAACCGCTCCAACTACTGAAAATGTCTCTTCCACCGTTACAGACCATGCTTCGACTCTTATGTCACAGGTATCAACACAGCTACTATCAGTACCAACAGAGACATCACCATCACAAGAACCCAGTACCACACAAACTAGTAACCATTCAACAAGCAAACAAATATTGTCTTCTACATCAACGGGAGCAAGGACTGTCTTCACTTCTGAGATTTCCACAGAAGCTACAACTTCCACCAGAACTGAAGAAACTGGCACAATTTCTACAGAACCCTCAACAGCCTTTTCAACTATTTCATCCACTTCTGTACCACAGATTACAACTTCAGAAGTTTTATTAACAACCACAAAAACTAGTCATCTTCCTGCTACAACTTCTGAACTACCTGCTACAACGGACATAAAAACAGTAAAGTCTGAACCTGCACTCTCTCCTGAGGTGACTGCCACTTTGTCGTCAACGCCATCTATTCAGACACTTTCCACAACTGCAATTAGTCTTCCATATGAAAGTCTTACCACCACAATATTTTCCACACTGTCGTCCTCACCCACTTCATTTGAAGAAACAAGCATGCCTTCTGAAACACCATCATCTTCCTTCAGCACTTCATTTTCAACAGTTCTGACTTCAGAAAACATCTCAACCCCAATGACAGATGACTTGACAACTAGTACATCACAAACATCTACAAAACTACTGACAACAACAACAACAACAGAGTCTTCACCAGCTCAAGAATCCAGTACAGAAACAATTAGTCTTTCTACAGGGGAACAAATATCGTCCTCTGCTTCAACAGGACCAAAGACTTTATTTACTACTAAGCTTTCCACTCAAGCAGTTACTTCTACTACAAATGAGGAAACTGGTACTTTTTCTACAAAACCATCAACATTCCTGACTACTGTCCCATCCACCATTTCACCACTTTCAACAACTCCAGAAGGTCTGCTAACAACGCAAACCAGTCATCTTCCCACTACAACTTCTGAGCTACCAGCTACAACAGCAATACAAACAGTGATGTCTGAATCAACACTCTCTCTTGAGGTGAATAACACTGTGTCATCAACACCAATGCCTAAAACTATTTCAACAAGTTCCACCAGTCCTACTTTAGAAATTGTTAGCACCTCGATATTTTCCACCCTTTCAACTAGAGCTACTTCAGTTAAAGAAACAAGCGAGCCTTTAGAGACATCATCATTACATTCCTCAAGCTCAGCTGCTTCAACCGCTCCAACTACTGAAAATGTCTCTTCCACCGTTACAGACCATGCTTCGACTCTTATGTCACAGTCATCAACACAGCTACCATCAGTACCAACAGAGACATCACCATCACAAGAACCCAGTACCACACAAACTAGTAACCATTCAACAAGCAAACAAATATTGTCTTCTACATCAACGGGAGCAAGGACTGTCTTCACTTCTGAGATTTCCACAGAAGCTGCAACTTCCACCAGAACTGAAGAAACGGGCACAATTTCTACAGAACCCTCAACAGCCTTT